>NC_056739.1:251411936-251711936 GCF_019279795.1 Protopterus annectens | reverse complement strand
TTCTGCATAGCGGGGGGGACACACCTGACTGTTTCTACATTTCTACACAGGAGTGGGGTGGGCACACTTGCCTGTTATTATAAGTGTACGTAGGATGGGGGGGCACACCTGACACTTGTACACATTTGCTATGACTGTACTGGTATATCAGGTACTCCATTTCAGTCTGTAGTTTTACCTATCGGGCTGACTAGAGGCATACCAGTGTACTATAGATCTTAGCTTTAATTACCTACATATTAATTTCTGACTTCCTAGCATTCACAACTTTCATCCAACTGCCTGGTCTGCTGTACTCTGTTTGTGTAGGCCTGGATGAGGGGTTACCCATAGGGCTCATTCAGAGGTCATAGTACAGCATTTGCTTGTGTTTGTCTACATCTGTCCTGCTGGCTGAGACTGTTGTTGGGTATGTGAACCTTCCTGACTGGCATGTGTGGATCTTATGGACACACATATCACTCAGCCCATGTCCTGCAGTAGGTTTTGTCACCCTGTGTAGTACGGGCTACTATGGTGACTTCAGTATGTGTTACAGATGTCATGGCACCACTATGGGTATCTACTGTCCGCTGCCATAACATTCGGCCACCCAATTCCCTTGCATGCTCTCATCCATACTATAGCTACAGGTAACAACACATTCTACTCTATTTGGCAATTGGTAGGTTGATTGACTTACCTTGAGGGTGTGCCAGACTTGAGGATGGTGCTGGAGGGCTGCCTCTGTTGGATGCACATAATACACTCCCTTTACATGGTTGAGCACAGATAGTGTCATGTTTGGCATCCCTTTTACTGTCGGTCCGAGTCAGAGAGAGGTGTCATTCCCTAGGTCCCTACTGTGTCAGTGCATATGCTATATGTTGCCTCTTTGCCAAGACCAGGGCATACTAGGCACACCTCCTTCTTTCTACTGGGGCATGCTCAGGTTGTTCCTCCTCTGAGTTACTTTGTGCCTGTACAGGCCTTGGCATTGGTGTGGGGGCTGTGTGGCCCTGCCCCATGCTGTTCCTGCTGCAGCTGTTTCCGCAGGATCATACTGTGTAGCATAGCACATACCATAACAATTTGGGTACATGTAGCTGGTGAATACTGCAAGGCTCCACTGGATGTGTCCAGACACTTGAACCGTGACTTGAGCATTCCGAACACATGCTCTATTATATGTCTCGCCTGTGCGTGTGCCTCATTATGGCATTGTTGTTCAGGTGTGTATGCATTTCTTATGGCTCCAGTGGGTAAACAGCAACCCCCACTAAGTGACCATAGGGGATGTCCACATTGGCAAATCTGTGGAACAGCTGCATCAGATGCCATATGTGTGAATCATCATAGCTTCCAGGGCAGCCAGCACACACATTCATTATAATGCCCTGGGCAGCACATACGACCTGTCAGTTGATGGAGGGGATGCCCCTGCTGTTGATGTAGGCCCTACCCTGCTCACTGGATGGTGCTTTGATGCATATGTGCGTGCAGTCTATAGAACCCACTACCCCGGGCTATTCTGCTATTTGGTAGAAGAGACGCATATTGCTGGTCAACACCTCATGTGTGTAGAGGAAATATATGTGTTCAATGACATGTGCTGACATGGCATCCAGGAACTGGTGGAATACTCTGGATGTTGATGCCTGTGAGATTACCATGATATCCCCAGTTGTGCTTTGGGAGGTACCCGTGGTTAGTATACCTAGGTCTACACATACCTTGGTATCCACTGGGATGGGTTCCCCTTGGCCAGTTTGGTGCATCATGTTTAGCCAGCACAGCTCAACAATTTGCTGTAGGAGGTCTCTGTCCATCCTATAGTGCTCCACTATCTCCAGCTCATGTAGCTCCTGGTAGGTTACCCTGGGTCTGTACACTCTTCTCCATCTCCTCACTGTGGGTTGTTCGGCAGCATTCACATCCTCACCACCCTCAGCCTCTTGCACATGCTGTTTATGTTGCCTGCTGCAGCCCTTCTCATTTTGTTGGTTTGTTTGTTAAAATTTCTCTGCTTGTATACACCAGTGGTGTAGAGTGTGAAAAAACAGAGGGGAAGGTGTTGCTTAGTTTATAGTAGTGTTCTGGGCTGTGCTGGTCTTCTCTCTGTGTAATTGGCTGAATCGAATGCATTTCACCTGCCAGCTAAGCTAGTTCTCCTTGATTACCTTCCTACTGCTGGTTTCCCTTCCTATTGCCTTCCTGTTTGAACCCTGGGACACACCATGCAAACACAGAGCTCAGGTGTGAACGGTGCTGCTATTTCCTGTTTTTTTTTTTTTTTTTTTTTTTTTTTACACCTGGTGCGTACCACGCAAACACATGTACACAGGTTTTACAGGATTTTGTCTGGTTCTACCTGTGTACAACATGATTTTCTTGGTGTAAGATAGGACAGCCCTCGACACACCCCCTGCCTTAGCTTAGCTTAGCTAAGGGCAAACACGAGCCACAGTGTTCCATTTAGTTTACAGCATGCCTGACACACCCCCTTCTGATGTCAGCTATGTCTAGGGCTTAACTCATGGTTTTCCTAGTTCTACACTCTTGGGTGCAGGCTTGCACTGACATGGAATCTGTGATTTTCTATCCTTCCCCTCATTTGCATAGGATTGACTGCTAGTGCATAGTTACATGTCCCACACTGAGCCTCCCCCCTTAGCAACCATTATTCACTGGGCAGGTTGTCTTCTGCCTGCCATTGACTCGCATGGCAGAATACTGCTTTTAGTTAGAATGTTTATTTTATTTTATTATTTTCTACCCGATCCCGTTTGTGTGCCGCTGCCCTATGCTTAAACAGGTGAGATCGGCGAAAAAAAAATGAAAGTTGTTTTTTTTATTTTTTAAACATTTTGCAATGCCAATGGCCTTCTACTTGGCCATTGGCATGCTTCTTCAATAATATGCAGCCTTTATTTGGAGCTGTCATAGCTCCGTTTTTTGGTTTGCAGAAATGTACTCGATTACTGAGTACATTTCTGCAGACTGCATTCATCCTGCACTGACAGCTGCCGACTTCCTGGATCACAAATTACCCTCCATTGCATGTTTTTCACCTGCAGATGAGGGTAATCTGCATACAGGAGCTCGGTCCGTGCATGATTAGTCTAAGAGCTCACGTACACTTCCCATGAACTTGTTCCTGGATCGCACGTTGGCCATATTGCCAAAAATAGCTCTTAGACTAATCCTGCATGCTCTACAGGGCTTCGTAAATCTGGGGGGAAATCTTTTTACCAGATGGCACAAAAACTTTTGATACCCTGGACTCTGTTGTAAGATATTATTAGGTGTAGGATATGAAACATCAAACAGAAGAAAATGGACTGGACTGGTACTTCACTTAAGCGTCAATTAGAGAAGAACAGCTGGAAAATAGTAGACAAGAAAAAGAAAATAATAAAAGACAAATAACTTTTAAGTTATTTTTCTTTGTTTTACACCTTTATTTTTATTATATTAAAATCTGACAAAACAAACCTTCACTCTAGCTATATTCCCAAAAGAAAACATGTAAAAGCTTTTTATTCTTGTTTACTTTCCTTTTGTAAAACTTTCATAACCTAATAATACATGACATAGTATTTAACATAGAGCTAAGACTTTTAAAGAAACACTTATAGTACTATTTTAAAAGCTAAAACAAAAATAAAGTAATCTGTTACTTGCCAATGTGTTTATGCAGTGTATTATAATATTACAGTGTCTCTGTTTGTTATTAAAAGCAGAAAACTAACTAAACAGAACTCTTTATATATGATACATCACCTTGCAATTTTTGTTACACTATGGTATCATGAAAAAATGCCAAGGTATATAAACCACAGTTATTTGTCCTAGGTTAGGGAACTGCTATATAATAAGCAAAATGAGCATATATATCTTGAAGTGCTGCAAAGGTACATGAGGAACTTTTCAATGACCACTGTATTCATCTTTTTTTTTAAACAGAGATAGAGAGAGAGAAGATTTATTATATTATATTTTAGAAAATTAAATTTAGCATTATATTTTAACAAGGGGGACCTTTCTGTTGGGCAGAGATGACACAATCAGTAAAGAAGGAAGAGCATTTTTAATCCCCCTTTACACCCTGTTTTATCAGTGGTTAAGGAGGCCATTTTAGAGGACCTTTATCATTTACAGGTCCAGACTAATTATAATAAGTAATCTAGATTTAATTTGAGCAAGGATGAATATGGACTCCTTGAAAAGTTGTGTAGGGACAAATCTATTATAATTATGGAACCAGACAAAGGGGGAGGAATAGTTTTATATGATAGTTTGTATTATTACTATACTATGTTGAGTATATTGGCTAACACTGATACTTATTCCTCAGTATCTATTAATGAAATTAATATTGCTTATCAACGTGTTGACTCATATATTGAGAAATATTTTATCGATGGTAAGCTAGATAGGTATGTTTATGGATTTTTGAGGGTGGAAAAAACCCTTATGGCCACCATCTTTGTGATTCCAAAAATACACAAACAGGTTGAAAATCCCTCCTTTCACCCAATTGTTTCAGGGAGTGGATCCAAAATGTATACTTTTGGGTTGGTTATAGATGGTTGGCTTAAACCAATCTATTCAAAGGTGGACCATCTACTTATGGATTCTTGGGACATTTTGTGTCATTTAAAAACAGATATTTGAGATAAAGATTTGACATTTTTAACTGTTGACATAGTTGATTTGTATATGTGTATTCCCAAGGACAAAGGTTTAGAAATGTTTTATAGCAGTATTAATCAATACTCTGATTTCAATAATGACAGAGGCAACCTTATTATTGAATTTGTGAGTTTGATCATAGATAATAACTTAATAAGAACCAGACTAATTTCACCTGTTCCTGACTTTTAACATCCCTAGATCACAGGTGTACTGTATAGTTTCACATAGTGCATAGTACTGTGAACCAGGTATTTAGGCCACTTTTATAGTTATGCTTTGTAGTTTATGACCCTGTTTGTCTATGAAAACTTCTTTTTGAATTTATATTCAAGCAGTTGTATATTTGTTGCATAATATCTTGTTTAATTTGCTTCTCAATATTCTAACCACTGTATGCTGCATCACTTGTAAAACTCAAATTTTACTCCTTTTATATGTTCTATGTTCTTTGTACAGAATAGCTATGTTTATATAATTTTTTATTATTTTTATTATTTTTTTATAATTTTTTTACTATGTGTCTGAAGCTTTTCCTCCGGGCCTCTGCTGAAAACGATCACCTTGTGTCTAGTCAGACTAACTCGATAAACAAATGGAAAATAAAATAAAAAAAAAAAATAAAATAAATTTATTTTACTGCATTATTATTACACATCTGGAATATTGCTAAAACAAGTTTAATAAGTTGATTCTCAAATAACTATTTACACACAAATCTGACTATTGTTTTATGCCTTTAATTGTTTCTGTCTATACTAAGTTTAACGGGTTATTTAGACAAACATAAAATGAAAGGGATAACAGCTAAACATCTCACGAGCTTGAGCTAAAGTTTGAAGTGTTTTAATTGATTACTTACTTCTTTCTTGGCTTCCAGCAAGGTTGCCAGCTAAAAAACTTCTTTTCTTGCTTTCCAGGTGGTTATCCTTTAGCGTGATTGATCCATTGGATTAAATATGTTTATGAAAGCACGAGTAGCACAAAACTAAATGACTCAGATATGACATAAGCGGTCTGGTCAAAGATCATGCTTGTGCCGTTCATGCTGCCTAGCTATTTAAAGCAATCCCCCGGACATACTAATCTTCCCTGCAGGACTAGGCTAGTCCTGCATGGAAGTGACCATTTAGGAGGAGGACGGCAGGGCACCAGGTATATTAATGAAGGCGTGCTGCGAGACCTCATAATCCTACATGGAGCATGGACGAGTGTCGGTGGCGTGTCTGAGAGCAGAGCTCTCAGAATAAACAAACCCCTGCAAAGTATAACAGCAGAAACTGTAAATAAATGAGTGAGACCAATCATAGGTATCCGCATATCCCCACCATCAGTCTCCCATGTGTACAACAGCAGCAGGACATAAAAATAAAAAGAAGTAACCCCCCTGCATTTATTTCTAAAACTCCGAGTACAGCTAATCGTAGGTGAGCGGGTGTGCCCATTGCTTAGCTAAGGTTAAAGCAGCTTAAGAGGCTGAAGAGAATAACAAGGAAGATATATGCAAATAAAACAGCACAGCAATAGTGGAGTGGTCAGAGCATCTGCCTAACGAGCAGGCATTTCCAGTTTGGCTGCCACTGTAGCACTTATCATATGAAATCTGTATACAAACATATATTTACATTTTATTGCTGTATAACCTACTAAATAACATTTAAATGTGAAATGGAGTATTGCATGAAATGCACATGTGCACAGGTTTGCGTGGAGGTAAGCAATGCTAATTTCCAGTTACAGTGTCCTACACCCAGTAAGCTTCTAAATTGCTTAACCTGTGTAGGCAGTGCTTACCCCATGCAAACCCACTTACAACTGCTCAAAAGTACCTTAATCACACTGTATCCCATGGCCCTTGTTCTGCCCTGCAAAAAAATAAGCAGCCTCTGCTAGGAACAAACCCAGGACCCTGCACAACACAGCCAAAGTGATTTACCACTAAGCTATCTCAGAAAAACACATTTTTGATGTGTTCACAAACATATCATCCAGCCCAGTCATTCAACAGTACAGAGAATGTATTCCAACATGTAGATGTATGTGTGTGAGTAAATATATTAATGTCTAAATGGTTACAACATATTGATATATGTATATGTATATATATATATATATATATATATATATATATCAAAACAATATCAATATGTATGAACATATAAACATGCAAATACCTATATCTATAGATAAAAATGTCCACATCTACATGTCTAAATATATACGGCAGGTAATATATAAATATATATATATATATATATATATATATATATATATATATCTATATATGTCAGCAGATATATATATATATATATATATATATATATATATATACACACATATATAAGTATATACGGACATACATCTGTAGATAATGGGTAGGTAACAAAATATGTATGTCCTCATGCAACATTAATGGGGTTGAGAGGCACCACAAAATATATGTCTGGTATGAATAGGTCCCCCCCAGCCAAACACGACCTCCCTGTAATATAGTACCAAGTGGTGCAGATCCTATAACCAGGACCAGACACGACATGACCATCCCTAAGATAAACATACACAGACACATATATATGCAGATGCAGGTTAAAAAATATATATATATGTAACTACACATACACACACAGAGATTTGTACAGTAATATACATAGGTCGTACTTGCTCACAATACGGAGCAGCCTGTATTCCTACAGTCACCACCTTACCAACTGGAAACTGTATAAGCCACCCATACGAATGACAGTCATAGCCTGCAACATATACCCACAGAGATATCAAAGGGTAGAACACCACACACAGGTGTGCATAAATTAATGTGAAAGCTTTATTTGTGTACTATGACAGTTGTATATGCCATGTCATTTAGCTGTTTAGACACTGACATCGATATGAACAGTGTAATGCAAATGTGAAACAGTTATACTATGACAGAAGTCTGGAAAGGTTGACATATGTTGCTGTCCAGGCCGAGGCCTTCATGTAGTACATTAGTAATGACAGACTGGGCCACAGCATACCAGACAATCAACAATATGTAATGCAGATGTATAGGTCATCAGCCTCTATCTACACTCTGTACACAATCCCTAGGGGGCACAGACCCCAGCTGACACCATGGGATGTATCTGTGACATAACAAGGTATACCTGACACCATCACATTCACACTGACAAACAAAACATCCCGTATGGCAGGAGGCAGTAGGCCTGCATTTACCCAAGGTGGATTGTATGGTAAAGTACATCCAGATACCTTAAGGCAGCTTATCCCAAATACCCACACATGTTGCAACAGCCCAGTTTAGTCATGGTGCACCCCCCTACACTCACTAATACTGGGCCATATCCCACTGTTACATACATTGGCCTCTGGAGTGCATTAGGGCACACATGTATTGTGTAGGTGACACCCACACATATATGGCCCTTACCCCCCCAGTATGTGTGGGGACACGACAGCAGTGGAGTGATGGCAAGAATGACAGCATGACATACACACAACCCACTACATAACAACTCCTGACAGCATGTCATATATGCAATGCCTGGTATGTAGGTGGAGGACAGAGGCTGGAACACAGGCACATATGTGTAAAACTATTGTCATACAGTAAGCAAGATATGTATATGTTTACATATCTTTATGGATATATGTATAATTATTTATACATATATGTTCACCATATGTCCTGCACATGGAGTAGAGCCCTACTTCGGCCCCAATAGTCCCAACTTCTCAATGCAAGGGGATGTCACGTATGTAGTGCAGGTATACTTGTAGACTATCGCTACTGTAATAGGGATTGTCTTCACAGAAATGGTGTGTGTGGGAGGCCACATCTGCTGTTAACATGTGCACCATTGGTTAATTACAGACATCCTAAGGTCAGCATAGTACAGTACCACTGCTAGCACAGTAATGCCCCTGTGGACTACAGCTGCGATATGGCCAATATATGTTATGTGGACAGTCTGACACACTCAGGTCAGTCCAGGGATATACACAGAACCCCTTCATGCAAGATATGTGAACCAGGCCTATCAATGTGGATGTTAACAGCCATGTAGATGGGTATAACATGTACATATTGGTATACATTTGCCCCCATAGGTTATGCATTCATACACCTCTGTCTGTCCTGACACATAATAACCACTTGGACCGAGGTGTCATGGCCACATACTATCCACTAGTTAGTGACATGCATCTGAACAGCATCCCACTGCTTTGTCTGACATACATGACTGTTATGGTGGCCAGGCAGCAGTACATCTGGCAAATATCTGGACATGACATCTCACTGCATAAGTACAGTAAGCTGCTAGGCATGTAACAAAGCACAGTGCAGGCTACAGGCAGACTGACCCAACACTGGGCTACATCTTCTATGTGGGAATACACATGTACCTGCATAGATAGCAGGCTCTTCAGGCATGTCACATCACAGAGTACCAGACACCTGTGTGAAAGTGCATAACCACAACCAATGTGAACACAGCCACAGCCACATATGGTAAGCTAGCATACTATTACAGTATATGGACTATCTGATGTATATCATCCTCATATGGGCCACTCACACAACAACCTTAAATATACTGGGCCACTACATAGTGTGGTCCGATGGCTGTCTGTGGTTTGGGACATGTGTGTGACCACCCCTATAAACATGTAAGCTGATAGGATGTCATGTAGTGGAGCATCATGTAACATCAGATCAAACAGGACCAAGAACAATGACATCCACCACAGTCTCTACACAGGCCAAGGTACATATGCGCTGTACACACACTGTCAACAATTACCAGGCTTACACATACCTCAGTACTGTACACACAACCACAGAATTCCCAGGCTATGTCCTCAAATATAACCCCTACTATACATAACGTGTAGCAGTCTGATATCTCACTGGCTTGTTATCAGATAATCTGTCAATGAATATGGTGTACAGAACATATGCACCCCCTATTGCATGACATATGTACAAAGGTTGACAGAGTTGTGGCTGGAGGCACAAACACGGCCAATATTAACACGTCACTGTGATAACCTCATACGTTACCTGTCCTAACAGGGTTTGATGCAACATATGTCCTATAAGGGATATGACATCAGTAATTCTCTTGGCTGTCACCATCTACTGACTGCGATCCTCACACTACCTTCTGCAGTCGAGAGATTGGTGCTTTGTGGGTAACTCAAGGAACACAAGGCACCACACACTGCCCAGTCTGCAGATGACCCTACAGATTGGGATTCCTCATAAACATTGGACTGACATGACAAGTATTAAAACATGTAGGACAGCCATATCCACACACACACCCTGTTAAAACAATATTAACCCAACTGCAGTATAGCAACACTTACAGTCTGTAGTCAAGACAGGCACATCCCCGTCCTGTGTACATCCCCGTCCTGTATGTTGGCCTGTTTCCACAGTGTATGTTTTCAGAGGTAAGTACCCAATTCATCTGTGATGCTGTTTGCCAAATAACAGATCTAGTTCCTGCTCACAGTGAATGAAAAGGCCCAACACCAACATGATGTTCCTGGATATTGTAGTGTGTTTCCATGCAATTGGCTATGGGAATGTTACCACAGCTGATCCACATGTAATCAGCTAGAGGAGGGCTGTAATCCATGCAGAGGCCATCAGCTGATCATGAGCATCACTGACAATACACATGCTGCTGCCTAAGCAAAGCAGGTGTAAGTCTCCACATCCACCAGAGAGGGAGTGAGAGAGGCAGATAGAGGCAAAGATAAGTCAGGGTGGGTTGGGAGAGTAAAAGGTAAGCATGTTTGTGTCACACACCTACAAGTCCAGGGTGTCGAACCCCTGACTGACTTCGTAATGATATCACATCTGTTATCCCTGTATGGTGGATATTGTGATTTATGCTAGGGGCACCATATAAGATATTATAAAAACCCACTCAACATTGAATTCAGTTGTTACACATTCACAACCACCTCCACACAAGACAAAATTGACAAACATCGACACATTAAGACACACACATCTATCATATCTGGGATTATAACTCCTACCTAATTAGTTATTACACTACAGCACTATGCAATTATAGAACATGGCACAGAGATTGCTGGAGTACTCTTTCTCCAAAGGTGTATTTCATAGTTAGTGACATCAGCAGGATTGCCAAAGTAGGGCAAATGAATTGTAGTGAGTGAGACTAGCCAAACATGCATTGTTCTCTACTCAGGCATAGGAACAGACATTAAAGCATCCACAACTCCCGTGTGTGAGACTAGAGCCCCTACTAGAGCTCTATATCATACTACAGCATTACACTGTTATAGCACACACCAGAGAGAATGCTGGAGTACTCTTTCTCCAAAGGTGTACTTCACAGTGATTGACATCAGCAGGATTGCCAAAGTAGGACATTTGAATTGTATTGAGTGTGACTAACCTAAATTTCCATAATTAGTCTGTATGCATTAACTGATTCCTGACATCTCACATAGAACCACTATACTCACCTCCCAAATAAGCAAGCCAGTCTGGTGGTCTCCTGCCATTAACAGAGTATACAACAGAAGGCAGACACTGTTGAAGAGAAAAGGATGATCTAATGATGCAAACAACTCCCTTACCAGCACCAGTAAGACATTGAGATCCCTCATGGAATCCTCCAAAGCTGGTTGTGTAACTAATATCACCACATATTTCACAGACAATCACACAGCATTCTATAGTTATGTGCAGAGTCTAACTGGCAATGCTCAGAAGTGCTTTGATCTACAACAGAACGGCATTACATAGACTGTTCCCAGAGATTGTGCCAATATCCTGGCAGATTGATTTAGTGCCACATTCACCCCCACTCATCCCCAAAAGGGCCCATGTCAATAAAAAAAGAGTTCCATTGCCCAGTAATCACAGCCATACAGGCAGAAACTGCACTATCCACAGCTAAGAATACAGTATCCATGGGACCAGATGACATCCTGGGCTGTGTACTGCATGAACTACACAATGAAATGGCAACTCGCCTAACTGTCATGTGTAATCATAGCCTCACATCAGGCCTGGTGCCCACTGAGTGGTGCACAGTTGCAGTTATCCCACTCTACAAAGGGGGATCCACCTTGGAACCCAGGAACTACCATCACATCATTCTGACGAGCCTGATCTGCATGGCCGTGGAATGTATTATCAGGGACGTTCTGAATGCAGACACTGGCAACCCTCAAACACTGGACCCCACACAGATTGGGCTCATGGAGGGCCAGTCTTGTCTCCTGAAACTGATTGACTGATTTGACTCAGTCTGCATAGCTGTTGAAGAGGGTAAGGCAGTCCACATAGACTATGAGGACCTCGCCAAGCCCTTCAACACCATCCCCCAGTCTGGAAACATAGATTAACATACTAATCTGGCCATACATCCCTAAGCCACTTGATGGTTTGCCACATGGCTTACTGACAGAACCCAAACTGTAGGTGTAACTGACTCCAAATCCATCCCTGGACAAGTGGAGTACCACAGGGTTCAGTCCTGGGACCACTGTTGTTTGGCGTCTACATCTCTGAAGTACAGGTCAAAAGTATGGGACTCTGGCTAACAAAGGTAACAGATGGCAGCAAATGGGGAGTCATTATGAGCCTTACTGTACTGCATGATATGTTACTGATACCAGCCTGACATCATACAGGTGGGATGGAGTACTGTTAACATCTTGTGCCCTTGTCGTGTAAGGTCCTGGTTAAGGGATCTGCAAAAGTTGGTAGTGTATTGCAGGGCAGACGTATACGGCTGTGGGGGGGGGGGGGTACCTATTCATGTATGACATATGTTGTTTGTGCCGTTAACCCCATTAATGGTGCATGTGGACATATATGTTCCTGCTATGTTCCAACCTTATCTACAGATGTATGTCCGTATATACCTAAATAGATATATATCTACATATATCAATATGTTGTATCTATTTAGACATTAATATATTTTCACACACACATACATCTACATGTTGGAATACATTCTCTGTACTGTTGAATGACTGGGCTAGATGATATGTTTGTGAATACAGCAAAGTTATGTATATCTGAGATGACTTACAGATCGATCACTTTGGCTATGGTGTGCATGGTCCTGGGTTCGAGCCTAGCAGAGGTTGTTTATTTTGTTGCTAGGCAGAACAAGTGCCAATGGATACAGAGTGATTAAGGCACATTAAAGCAGTTGTAAGCGGGTTTACAGGGGGGTTGCATGGAGGTAAGCACTGCTAAAGTCTGGTTACAGTTTCTTATACTCAGCCACTGAATTGCTTAACCTGTGTAGCCATTGCTTAGCTCCATGCAAACACGTGCAAACCTTCTTACATCTGCTTTAAAATGCCTAAATCAATGTGTATCCAACGGGCCGTGTTCTACCCAGCAAAAAAATAAACAGTTCTTGCGAGGCTCAAACCAAAGACCACGCACACCTTAGACAAAGCAATTTACCACTAAGCCATGACAGGCACGAAGAGATTTGCTGTTTTCTGAAACATATCATCAAGTCTAGTCATGCAACAGTACAGCAACAGTACAGAGAATGTATACCAACATCTAATTGTATGTGTGTGTAAATATATTAATATCTAAACAGATACAACATATCTAGACATGTGTATATATATATATATATATATATATATATATATATATATATATTTCTAAAACTATATACATATATATCAATATATATGCACATATATACATGCATATGCCTACATCAACACATATATGTGTCTACACCTATACGTCTACAAATACACAGCACATTACATATGTGTACACAGATATATATCTATGTAGGTATATACATACATAGTTATATACATGTTAGCAGATACATATATCTATATAGGTATATATGGCCATACATCTGTAGATAGCAATGGCAGTTTAACAAATACAAATATGTCCACATGCACCGTTAATGGGGTTGAGAGGACACACGCACTATATGTCTGGTACGAATAGGCACCCCCCCACAGCCAAACACGTGTGCCATGCAATATACTACCAAGTACAGATACACAGACTCAGATATGCAGATGCAGATATACATATATATATATATATATATATATATATATATATATAATATTTATATATATATATATATATATATATATATATATATATAAATATTTATATATATATATATATATATATATATATATATATATATATATATAGATGTGACTACACATACACACGCAGATATATGTTCAGTAATATACATATGTAGAAGGTGTACACAATATGGAACAGCCACTATGCTTACAGTTAACACCTGAACAACTGGACACTGTATGGGCCACCCAGACAAATGTCAATTATTGCCAGCAACATATACCCATAGAAAGGTCATAGGAAAGACACCACACACAGGTTTTCAGAAATTGGAATCCTTTAATTGTGTACTATAACTGTTATATATGCCATGTCATATAGCTGTTCAGATACTGACAACCATATAAACAGAGTACTGCAACTGTGGAACAGTTACAGTAATACAGTAGTCTGGAAAGGTTCACAACTGTTGCTGTCCAGGCCAAGCCCTTCAGATTGTACAATAGTGAAGACAGCCTGGGCCACAGGATACCAAACAATCAACAGTATGTACTGCAGGTGTGTCGTACAGCAGCCTATATCTACACTCTGTACAAACTCAGTAGGAGGTAAAGATGTTTTGTGATCAAATGGGTTGTAACTGGTACATAACAAGGCATGACTGACACCATCACGAGCACACCAACAAGCAAACAGTCTGTATGACAGGAGGCAGTGAGCTTTCAGTACTCCAATTCATGTAAGTAATGTCAGTATAGGTGAAGTATATGGTATTGTACATCCAGATACCTTGTGGCAGCGCACACCTGACACCCCCCACATTTTGTAACAGCCTAGGTCATTTATTGTGCTCCCCACCTATACTGAATAATACAGGCCCATATACCACTGTTACATACACTGGCCTCTGGAGTGCATAAGGGCACACATGTATTGTGTAGGTGACGCCCACAC
Source organism: Protopterus annectens (assembly GCF_019279795.1). NCBI lineage: Eukaryota > Metazoa > Chordata > Ceratodontiformes > Protopteridae > Protopterus > Protopterus annectens. The sequence goes on along the minus strand of NC_056739.1, from coordinate 251,697,208 downwards.
ATATATGGCCCCAACCCCACTGTATGTGTGGGGGATACAACAGCAGTGGAGTAGTGGCAGCAAGGCAGTGTGATATACTCACAGCCCACTACAGAACAACCCCCAACAGCATAACATATGTACAAAGCTTGGCATGTAGATGGACAGAGGCTGGAACACAGGCACATATGTGGAACACTGTTGCCATACACTAAGCAAGGTGCTGTTTCTTACAGGATAGTCTGCAACATACCCTTAGTCAGGAAATTGAGGTTAGAAACAGAAATGGATGTAGCCATGTACTCATAGCACGCAACACACACACTGCCAGTGTAATATCTGACATAGGACCTGTGTGTTGGACGGACAACATATGATAGGCATACCTCTGTCAAGCAAGAGGATAGGCTCACAGCACTGAGTTCTGCAGGCAGACTGCATTCCAAGGTACACAGACACACACACACACACACACACACACACACACACACACACACACACACACACACACACACACACACACACACACACCGTGTAACACCAGTACTATGCAAAGCATAACACAACTCTAGTCACAGTCTGTCTGTAGTTCCTGATCCTTCTACAGATATGTGGCTGCTCTGAGTGTGCAGGTTCTCCTGTAATAGGTATTGTTACCTACTGTCTGTAACACTGATGCCCACACACAGGACAGATGTCCATCACACAGTAAATGTAAAGGGATCACACCCGCATGCTGTAGGGATTTATAGTGGATGGTTGCCATGGTAATTGGAATTAATACACATGTGTAATTATATATATATGGCTATCTGGATAAGTATATGTACATATATTTCCACCATATGTCCTAGACTTGGAGTGTAGCCCTATCCCAGGCTCTATAGTCCCAAACTCATAGTGCAAGGGGATGACTGGTATGTATAGCAGGTATATTACTTGACTATTTCTACTGTCATTGGGACTGTCTTCACAGACATGGTGTGTGTGGAAGGTGACATCTGCTTATAACATGTATGCCATTGGCTACTGACAGACATCCTAAGGGAATAATTGTAAAGTACTGCAGCTAGCATGTAATGCCCCTGTAGAGTGCAGCAGAGATATTGGCCAATATATGTGGAACTTCAGACACACCCTGTATAGTCCAGAGGTTTACACATAATCCCTTAGTGCACAACATGTGTACCAGGCCTGACAATATGGATGTAGACAGCCATGTGGATGTGTATAACACATAACGACTGGTATACATTTGCCACCATAGGTTTTGGATTCACACACTGCTGTCTGGCCCAACACGTAATGACTGATGATACAGGGGTGCCATGGACACATACTACCCACTTGATATTGACATACATCTGTACAGCATTCCACTGCTCTGTCTGACATAGATGACTTTGGCAGACTGGTTGAACACTAGCCTACATCTCATATGGGGGAATGCATATGTACCTGCATATATAGCAGGCTCAACAGCCATGTCACAGCACAGGGTAAGATACACCTGTGTGAAAGTGCATAACTACAACCGTTGTGAACACAGCCACAGCCACATATGGTATGCTAGCATATTATTACAATATATGGACTATTTGTTCTACAACATCCTCATAGATGCCACTCATAGAATGACCCTACGTATACTGGGCTGCTACACAGTTTAGCCCTACAAACATGTACGGCAAAATGGTACCATACAGTGGGGCAGCATGTAACATCAGATAAAAGGGGAACTAGAACAATGACATCCACCATAGTCTGTACACAGGCTAATGTACATATTAACAATACACACGCTGCCGACATTCACCATCACTACACAGATCTCAGTACTGTACAACCATCCACAGACTTTCCAGGTTATGTTATGATATATAACCCCTACTGTACATGACATGTGTAGCAATCTGATATATTACTGGCTTATCAGATATGATGATACTATTTATGGTGTACAGCACATATACACCACTCCTTGCATGACATATGTACAAAGGTTGACAGAGGTGTGGCTGACAGCACATACACAGGGCCAGTATAGACATGTCACTGTGATAACCTCATACATTTACCATTGTAACGGGGTATGTTGCAACATATGTCCTATGAGGGATATGAAGTCAGTAACTGTCATGGTCTTCACCATCTAAAGACTGCAATCTTCACACTACCTTCTACATTCCACAGATAAACGCACCATGGCTAAAACATAAAACCAAAGGCACATCACTGCCCAGCCTGCAGATGACCCTGCAGATGGGGATTCCTCATATACATGGAACTGACATGGCAGGTATTGCGGCATGTATGACAGGCATATCCAGACAGACACTGTTAAATCAACATTACTCCAAATGCAGTATAGCAGCACTTACAGTCTGTAGTCAGGTCAGGCACATCCCCTTCCTGTTTGTTGCCACCTTTTCACAGTGTATGTTGTTAGAGGTAAATCCATAATCCATCTGAGATGCTGTCTGCCAAACAGCAGATCTAGTTCCTGCTCACAGTGACTGAAAAGAGCCAACACCACCATGATGTTCCTAGGTACTGGAGTGTGTTTCCATGCATTTGGCTATGGGAATGTTATCACAGCTGTTCCACATTTAATCAGCTAGGGGAGGGCTACAAATTGTACAGAGGCCATCAGCTTATCATGAGTATCACTTAAATTACACATGTTGCTGCCTAAGCAAAGCAGGTGTGGGGCTCCACATTCACCAGAGAGGGGGTAGGGTAGGCAGACACAGGAAAATACATGTCATGGAGGGATGGAAGAGTAAAACTGAAGCATGTTTGTGTCACACACCTACCAGCACAGGGTATCAAACCCCCAACATCTATGTAGTGCTATCACAGTTTGATGCAATTATTGGATGCACCACATGGGTTATCTGCTGTGGAGCTCTCAAAACATATATGTGATGGTGAGTAATTTCTGCAACAGGGATACGTTAGATATATGGTAGGTAATGTACACATGCCTGTCTGCATGAACAAGTGCCAACGTCAAAAGAGGCACATTCACACAGGGACGCACACACATTGAAACACTTGGCAGGGCCAGGAGTGCAACTCATCACTAATGGGATTGCCACAACACACAGATGTGCAGGTATCACATGCACCAAATGGGTCATACAGAGGTCATATGGGGAAAGAGTATGAGGAGGTGTCAGACATCAAACAGCATGCTTCACTATGCCCTGGGGGTTGTAGTGAGTGTGGATGTGGACATATGCACCATACAGCACACACATGAACACACAGACTGCCAGTTCTGATATACATGGGTGCATGTCTGCATGGGTGTGTGGTGGTCAACTGTGCCAGCAGGCTATACAAGAGAAGGCAATGGGTATTCCTTGGCATCAGGCCACAAGACAATGGTCTGCATTGTGGCTCAGGCCTGTAGTTTCTGCATTTGCACACACAGGTGGGTATTGTATCCCCTATCCAGTCACCTGTGTGACTACTGTGTGTGGCCAATGCTGTGCATCACTTGCCATGTATGTATTCCTAAGTCCATGACATGGATGGTGTCTGGGATGTGCACACCTCCCACATGCATGTACAGTGACATGTGCTACTGCACCTGTGGTGTCTGGGCCATGTTGTGAACTCAGACTATCATCAGATGTGCCAGTCTTGCCCACCTGTTGCAGGAACTTGTAATGGGCAGCAGGTCTACCCTGCACCTACATTGATAGCATGCTAACTGCATTCCCTGATGTCAGTTTCATCTGTCCATACAGGGCATGTTGTCAGGCATGGTATGTCCATTGTGAGTCACATGTGAAGGCACCATAGGTGGTGCAGGTGTCCATTGGGGAACATGGGGGAGGTGCACTGTCTGCATGTACGTGCATATTGGACAGATGGGCAGGGTGGCATGCCCTCTGTAGCCCACTGCTATCACTGCATAGTTGCTATCAGTGGCCAATACGCAGTGTACTACACACATATTGACTGTTGCATAGGCATGTGTGTGCGTATGACACATGGGTTGTGTCAAAGGAAAAAACTTCAAAGACCAATTCACGTAAGGTTTAAGTATGGCACCCTTTATTAACTTGCAGCAAGGAGACAAAGCGAGAATGATTTTTCTAAATTACTAGTGAGCAGTATGCTACTTTTATACAGTTCTATGAAATGTTACTATTCTATTTTTGACGTAGTTAGACACAGCTTTCTGTATTACTCTACAGAAAATGTTACTTAGATTTCCTGCTGACATGTTCAGATTTAAAACTCACTATGTGTTTGTTAAATAAAAACAAAGATAACAACACAGGAGGCTCAGATGCAAAAGTTTACTAGTGTACTCCAGGAGGCAAAAAAACATACAAGTACAGAGTTTTGTCTGACACGATGCAGGAAGTACAGAATATTTTATAGTATTTTCATTCAGGTTTTGCCCACCTTACTGACGTGGTTAGTCACAGGGCATCTACATCACTTTTACTAACAGTATTTTATTCATAAGGATTGCTGATGTTATATTTTTTAAAAAAAAAAGCTTTCCCTTGGGAATAATACAGCCTTGCAAAGCACCTGGTCAGTTATAATGTCTTTTTGTAAATGTTACTCTTTCAAGGTTTCAGGCCTGCTTGAATACAATAGTTGGTTCAGTCTTGTAATACACTTCTTTGTTCTTGCAACATTTTCTCAGCAGCTGTGTCTTATCTTGGTAACATTCACAAGGCCAATTGTCCCAGAGGAAGGAGAAGAAGATTTTCAATGCTTTATACATTTAATTTCCTGACCCAGCAGATAATCATTTGTGAAAAACATAAGCTTGCTGAGCTGGCTACTGCCAGGGTCAGAGTTCAAATACACTGCAGTTCCAAAGCTTCAAGCAATTACATGTAAAATCATTCTTATTGCCATATTGCCAATAGAATAAAATGCATTATATACTATTTGCTTTTAAACTAGCACTTTATATATGTTCAAATACATATTTTTCTAACAGTGTTACATAGAACATGTTACTTAGATTTCCTGCTGACATGACTGGATTATTGTTGATTTACAAAAACATTTGAGAAAAATAACCTGGCCTTGGGGCTTAATTTTAGCACACCACAATCTTTCAGTTCTTCAGTTGTGCAGTTCTAATATATATGTGTTACATTTTGCCTAGATTCAAGGTACATTTCTAGCTTAGGTACAAGTAATGCTGACTACTGTTTATACTTTCAAGCAGCCTTTGTTTTCATTATCAATAGCTTCAGCGCTGTGTACTTTTTCATGGCATAAGCAGAAAATCAATAACTCTTTGTTAAGTCTCATGACACTAGTAGAAATGAAACACTTCTTATTATTTTCATGACATTAGCAGAAATCAAATGCTTCCTGTTAATTTCCATGGCATAAGCAGATCATAGCTGCGCATATTTTCATGACATAAACAGGATTGGAATGTTTCTAGTAGCTGTGCAGATTTATGCAGTGTGAACAGAATAAATGTATTAACCCTTTTAAACCTCGAATGCACTAAGCATGCATATTGCTAATACATATTTTTCTAACATTTCTCCCTTTTAATACTTTTATTCTACTTTCAAAATAAGCATAAACAGTTTTTTTTTCTTCCCCTAACCTCTTCCTACTCAGGATTTCCAGTTAAGAGAGTCATTCAGTTTAAACTTATGAAAGAATTTTCAATTTTTCAACAATTCTTCAAGTTCAGCACCTTGGTATAAGGTTTCTGAAACTGACATGTCTATAAAGTCTTTAATCAGTTTTTTCATGCAGGGGATGCAGCAGCAAACACATACCACCAGTAGGATCATTCCTACACAGATGGCAATCAGGATGTTCATCAGGATACTGCCCCACCCCCCCAAACAGTCTCTGGAAAAAGTCCGTCAATGGATTTGGTCCTGGCTTGGTCATAGCCGACACTTGCTGAATTATCTCAAGGTGATTGTCTATCTCGTGTTTGTGGTCAGGAATATATGAACAGCTCTCCTCCTGGATTAAATGAAGTCGAGAGCCATGCGGTTTTGAAGAACTACAGTTCTCATGGCAGTCAGTTCATCAGTCACCAGTTCTAGGGCAGAAAAGGTTGCATTGCTCAGTATTTTGAGAAGTTTAGACAATTTTCTCAGTTCCCAGATTGATTTTGTTGCTCCATATGCTGGCAGTACACCTGTCCATGAGATGATGGTATCACCCAAGTCCATATGTGACAGTCCATTTTTCCCTAAGCCCACAGCATGATGGTTTTTCCAGCTCGCATTGATTTGCCCCACTGGGTTGACAGGTTTCTTGATTTCTCGTCGAACATTCAAAATTTTCCCCTGAGGTAAAACTGCTGTGTGTGTGTCGTATAGCTGGAACCAGGTACCCCAAATGCCAGACCAATTCTCAGGTAACCACTTATATGCTTTCATACCACATACAAAATAGCAATCTTCTACTTTGGTAGTAACATTACTATGTCCTGGCTCTGGATGAAACATTTTTTTGTCAACTATAATCAGTTGTTTATAAAGATCAGCATTATGTTTTACTTCATCAGTTGTCCTATGCATCAGTTCAAAAAATGAATCATAGCTTGTGTTGCAATAGGAACCTGTGTTATCAGTTTTATTGTAGCATCCATAGGGAACAGTCACATTGCAATTGCTCCAACCCACCTGAACTGTATCATTTTTGTAAAAACACACAGTCCCCTTCTGTCGAACAGACAAGTGCGATGCTACTTTATCTTGTGATGTAACATCTGATGTATCATAGACTAAATTTTCCCAGGTCTTGTTGGCTACCAGGAGGACTGAAGTTAACAATAACCCCCCGTATGCTGTTGACAAGGCTGTGCAAATCCAGCAATTCAAAACATTGAAGGTCTCAGTATACACATATTTGATTGCCTGGTAAGTGTTGAAGTTTGGGTGCCACTCTACGTGCAAATCTCCACATTTATTCAGTTCAGTTTGTGTGGCTGGGAAAAGGAATGGCCACAACAAAAAGATTATTGTCACTAGTACAGTCAACAGGATGATTATGCAATACTTCTGAGGAAACGGTTGTTCTGCATTCCTGTTTTCTCCGACTCTTCCGAATAGGTACATCTGGATCTTACTGGATCTTGTCATCTTTATTTCAGGCATGCGTTCTTACTCTCTGCCCTAATAGGACCTTCAGCACTGATGGTTTCTTCACTGGGGTTGAGACAGATCAGTCCTATTGATCTGACCCCCCTTTGTAGCCAGACTTCGTGCTGAGGGCCCCGATGGAGAGGTAAGATTTTTGTCCAGTTCAAAGTTCTTAACTAGTTTGCAGTGTGTCAGGTGTATCCACGAAGCTTGCTCTGCTATCTTGACTGCAGTGGGTGGTGAAAGAAGCACCTGGTATGTACCTTCCCACCTTGATGATGACCAGTTTTTCTTCTTTATATTCTTCACCCACACCCACTCCTCGGGGATCACTGCCACTTCCGATGTTTCGGTTTGTTCTTTATCTGAAACAGAATTTGACTGCAACAGATGTTTAAAATTCATGACTTTTCTCATATATTCAGCGAGTGTATAATCAGCTTCCTGGTCTGCGGACATGAGAAGTTTCCACTAGAGTGTATAATAAGCCCTTCCAAATAGTTTCTCAAAAGGAGTCAATCCTTTTGCAGTCGGAACAGTTCTCATGCTCAACAGTGCCAGGTACAAACAATACAACCAATTCTTCCCTGTCTCAGCTATTAACTTTCTTAATTTATTCTTTAATACACCATTATGCCTCTCAACTAGCCCTACAGATTGCGGATGGTATGCACAATGATTTTTTAAAGAAATATCAAAATGCTTACTTAACTGCTGTATGGTTTGGTTTACAAAGTGTGTACCATTGTCACTGTAGATCCTTTCCGGAATGCCGAATCTAGGGATGATTTCTTTGACAAGTACTTTTGCTACCATGGCTGCATCTGGATTTTTTGTTAGAAAGGCTTCCACCCATCTGGAAAACATATCTACAATGACAAGACAATACTTCTTATTTTCACATTTGTTCAATTCTATGAAATCCGTACAGATAGTGTGAAATGGATATGGTGGTGTAGGGAAACTCCCTTGCTTGGGCATTAATGCCCCTTGTGCATGATGTTTGTTACAAATTTGGCACATCGAACAAAATTTTTTAGAGTAGTTTGTAAATCCATATGTTGTGAACACCTGGTTCACCAGATGTACCATCCCCCCTGTTGAGACATGGCATTGCCCATGGCTCAACAAAGCTGCATATCTAAACAAATTAGATGGTAGTATCAGTTTCCCTTCTTTAGAGATGTTCAGCCCCTTTTCGAGAATTGCTCCTTGTTTTACCCATCTTTGTTTTTCAGCTTGCGTAGTGAGTGTCTGCATTGTTTTTAACATTTCTAAGTCTAAAATCTCAGAGGGTTGTAGTTCCTCATTTAAAAGAAATACTTCTGAAGCTGCTTGTTTTGCAGCTGTATCAGCTCTCGCATTACCTTTTGAAATCCTATCTTGTTGCTTGGTGTGAGCTGTGCATTTACAAATGGCTGTAGATTGTAAGCAAGGTAACTGAATAGATTCTAAAAGATCTAAAATAAACTGTGCATGATTGATAGGTCTGCCAGTAGATGTTATCATTCCTCGTTTTTTCCACTGTTGCGCAAAAACATGTACAGTAGAAAAAGCGTACTGGCTGTCAGTAAAAATATTTACACATTTACCCTTTGCTAAGGTACATGCCCGTGTCAAGGCAATCAATTTTGCTGCCTGTGCAGATAAGTTATGTGGTAAAAGTTTTGCTTCTATAATCTCAGTGTCAGAAACTACTGCATATCCTACTAGGTTCTGTCCTGCAGGACCCCTTTTGCACGAACCATCCACATAGTATGTCACCTCGGCATCACCCAAGGGGACATCCATGAGATCTTTTCTAGGTAGTGTCTTTTGCTCAATTACCTGCAGGCAGTGGTGTGGTGTGCCATCTGCAGGGGTTGGGAGCAAGGTAGAAGGTTCAAAGTCGTGCACCGTTCAATTGTCATGTGAGGTTGGCTCAACAATATGGTCATACAGGAAAGATGCCTAGCAGGGGAAAGATATGCCACCTTTTCTTGTAGTAAAATAATCACAACTGCATGAGGCACTCTCAAAGTGAGAGGATGGAATAAGACTACTGAGGCCGAAGCCTGTACTGCCATTGCAGCTGCAACTACTGCTTGTACACAGTGGGGTAAGGACCATGCCACTGGGTCTAGTTGTGATGAATAGTAAGCAATGGGGCATTGCTTATCCCCATGCTGTTGTGTTAACACTGATGTCATATAACCTTGCTTACAATCTACAGTTTGTAAAAAAACATTTATGGTAGTTTGGTAATCCTAGAACTAATGAGGACGCTATTAATTGTTTCAGTTTGCAGAAAGCAGATTCTGCCTCTGGTGTCCATTGTAACAAATGCTGTGCTGCCATAGGCGTCTTATATATGAGGTCAGTCAGAGGTGCAGATTCCAAAGCATAGTTTGGAATCCAGCTCCGGCAGAAGTTAGTTGTACCCAGGAAGGACATCATTTCCTTCTTGGTAGTGGGTTTTGGTGCTTGAAAAACTGCTACTTTTCTGTCCTCATTTAATGTTCTACCTTCCTTGGATATTATATATCCCAGGTATTTGACTTGTTTTTTCCAAAGCTGCAGTTTATTTTTGTTTACCTTATGTCCTTCAGCGGCTAAAAATTGTAATAGCGCTATGGTATCTTCTCTACAATCTTGCTAGGTGGGAGCCGCCAACAAGATGTCATCAACATAAAGTAAAATCCGACTGCCTCTTGGTGGGGTAAATCCCGCAAAGTTGCCTGCCATTTCTTGTGAGAATATTGTTGGACTTTCACAATACCCCTGTGGTAGTCATGTATATGTATACCTTTTCCCCTGAAATGTGAATGCAAACCAATACTGGCTGTCAGGGTGTATTGGTATCGAAAAGAACACATTGCTAATGTCTACCACAGAAAAATACTTCTGTTGAGGTTTTAAATCATTCAACAGGGTGTGTGGGTCTGGCACCATAGGTGCCCCTGGTATTACTGTGTCATTTACAGCTTGTAAATCTTGGACCATATGCCATTCTCCATTTGCTTTTTTAACTGGAAATAAGGGTTTATTACATGGTGAATCAGGAGATTCTACCAGTATTCCCCGTTTAAGTAAGGCTACTATAACAGGCTTTATTCCTGCCTCTGCATCTTTTCTTAAGGGATACAGTCTTTTTTGTGGTCTGAATGCTGACGTTAGCGTGATAGTTACTGGTCCCACTGTACAAATAAGTCCTACATCTGACTAACCTGTTGACCAGAGAGTGTCTGGTATATTCTGTAAGGCATTCTCTTCCTCCTTTAATAGGAGTGCTAATCAGCTGTCCTTGCTAGACTGCAAGTGTATGGCTGGGTGGGTCTGAGTTATCCAATTCAACTTCTGTACTTGTATTCCATGTTCTGACAGTTCTAATTCTGTCTGTTTCTCCCATCTCGTGACTTTTTCTCCTAGGTCTGCCCATTCTATGTTTTTGTCCTTGGTTAAGCTAACATGTGGTAATAGATTAGATTTATAGAGTGCAAAGAATTCCTCGGGCAATGAACAGCTGGCTACACTGTTCCCTTCTGTGTCCCAGTACAGTACAGGTTACGTAATATTAATCTGTTTGCATGATTTTTAAACAATTATTGCTCATATTCCTTGTCAAGTCCTGGTGTGTTACAATAATACAGGATACAGTGCAACAGGTGTTGCTTATCAATATCAAGGGAGGGGAACTTGCTGATGGCTACATTCATTAATTCTTCGGTCACAGTCCCTGGACCAGTCGTAACCAAGTCCTGGCTGTACCAATAAAACATTTCACCCTCTGATTGCACTGCAAAGGTATCAATTTGTCACTGTGCTTCCATACCCTGCATAGTTTTGACTACTGCTATACCAAATAGCTGCATGAGGTCTCTGCCCAAGAGGTTTACTGGGCATTTTGCAGAAACAACAATTTTGCATTTCTGAGTCAATCCTGAAACAGGATCAGTTATTGCAATGTTATGGGAGAGGGGCTCCCAATACAGCTGTCCATTAGCTGCTTTTACCAGTATGTAATCAAGTGACTCTGTGTTTTCTGGTAGTTTGGAGGGATGTTTCAGGGTTCATGATGCCCCTGAGTCACACAAGAATTTGACTTCCCTCCCTTCTACCAAGAGTGTAACTTCTGGTTTCGTGTCTGCTAAATAGAGCTCCAAGCTCAATAAAGCTAGGTCTAATATTTCATTTTCTTCACTGTCACTAACTTCTTGCACTTCCTCTATTTCTTCCTTTGCCAAGTGTCCCTTTCTACCACATTTGAAACATTCACCCCTTTTCTTTCGCCCTTCAAAGTCCTCTGATCGCTGATCAGATTGTTTGTTTCCCTGTGTGTTTTTCTTGCCCTTTTTCCCGAACTGTACTACATAGAATTCTGCTCCATCTTCTACAGAAAATACTTGAGCTTTCTTTTTCTTTTTGCTATTAAAATGCCTTTCGGCATGCCTCGCATATTCAAGTAATGACCGTAACTTGCTTGTACGATGGTCTACCATGTGTTTTGTAATAAAAATGCTTATGGGTGCAATACTGCCTTTAAAAATGCATTCTTTAACTGCTGTTCATATGGGGAATCTTGTGTTTGGTCTTCAGGAACCTGCATTCCACAGTGGTTATTAAACATTCTAATAATCTGGCATAATATCAGTCAATAGTTTCACCTTCTTGTTGGATGCATTGATTAATTCAAGTCCAGTCTGCCCTAGGCTTCCATTTTTCAGAGATGCAGTCTGTAAGACCTTTTACTCTGTTGCCTAATTCTGCGCTGCTATGTGGGAGGGGTCTTTGTGCAGCATCATGGGGATTCCAGTTGCCACTAATCATGTGCCAATCTGGCCCCAAAATTTGTTTAACTACTTTTTCTACCTCTTCTCCATTTAAGTTATAACTCAGCCTCATTCCTTGTAAATCTTCTGAGAATTTTCTAAAATTAACTTTTGGATGGGGAATTCCCTCAGTGGCTTTCCGGATATCTTCTGGAGTCCAGGGTCTATACACTAAAATAGTTGGGTCCTGATTGTCCTGACCTGCCTGAGGGGTGGGTACTTCTATAAGTGGACATATTTCTTCTTCACTCATAGATTGTGAATTCTTAACTATTTGATATAACTCAATGCCTTCATTTGAGTTACCTGCCCTTGTTCGAGACATTGTCCCGATGGGATCTCTAATAAACGGTTTTACTTTTACAATGTCTCTATTTTCAGTGACAACAGGATATCGTGGGGATGGACTAACCTGTTCACTTGCTTCATATTCTGGTAAGGTAGGCAGAGGGGCCAATGCTATTACTAAGTTATTGTCCTCCTTGTCTAAAAACATTATTTTTGAATTGTTGTTCTTTTGTTCCCTACGGTTTACTTCCTCAATCCACCTGTGTGCCCGAGGAATTCCTAATTTGCATTGCTTTTTTACCGGACCTTTGGAATCAGTATTGAACTGTTTGACAAGTTTGATAAGCGAGGATTTTTCTAATTTTCCATCAAATTCATATTTATTAACCCATTTTGAATAATATTTAATATTGTCGGCATGCTGCAACTGCATGTATTCTGCGTCTTCTATTAACGGCGGATTTTGGGGTCTTTTTGTGCAATTATTACCCATTTTGTTCTACCGTTTTGATCATTATGTAACTTCTCTTATTTTTAATGTGGTACTATGGATTTTGTTATAGCCTCTTCAGAATAACTGCTTACTTATTCTGTTTCTCCTGATCTATGACAAGACAGTAATCTTTTCTGTTCCTGACTTGTAAGCAAAAATACAGTCTTGACAAAAACAATACAAATCTGGTCCCTGATCTAAAACAGAAAACAGAGAAAAGTAGATTCACCTTATCTGAGCCTATGTGATTGATCACCTGATTCACGGAGACCCATCCTTCAGTCACAGATCAGAAAGTGGCTGGCCTCTTTTGTACAACAATTCAGTCGGAGGGATTTTCAAATAAGAAGAACCGATTTGGTTTCTTCCCTGTACGGTTTCAACCACCTGGCCCGTCTGATTCGAGGTGAAGAGAGGGTTCCGGTCTGAAGGACCAATCTGTCAAAGGAAAAAACTTCAAAGACCAATTCACATAAGGTTCAAGTATGGCACCCTTTATTAACTTGCAGCAAGGAGACAAAGCATGCAGGCAGAATGATTTGTCTAAATTGCTAGTGAGCAGTATGCTACTTTTATACAGTTCTATGAAATGTTACTTTTCTATGGTTGACGTAGTTAGACACAGCTTTCTGTATTACTCTACAGAAAATGTTACTTAGATTTCCTGCTGACATGTTCAGATTTAAAACTCACTATGTGTTACATAGAAAATGTTACTTAGATTTCCTGCTGACATGACTGGATTATTGTTGATTTACAAAAATATTTGAGAAAAACAACCTGGCCTTGGGGCTTATTTTCATGACATTCGAAGAAATCAAAAGCTTCTGGTTAATTTCCATGGCATAAGCAGATCATAGCTGTACATATTTTCATGTCATAAACAGGATTGGAATGTCTCTAGTAGCTGTGCAGATTCATGAAGAGTGAACAGAATAAATGTATTAACCCTTTTAAACCTCGAATGCACTAAGCATGCATATTACTAATACATATTTTTCTAACAGGTTGAGTGTTTGCTCTGGGTAATAGTGGGGCTGCTAGCCGTGATTGGCTTGTCTTGATGTCACATGTATGGGTATGGCTTTGCATCCCAGTCTCTCAGCTTATGTACATTTGTTATCGCTGTATGGTTGACATTGTGATATATAGTAGGGCCACCATAAAAGAAATAAGCAAACCCTCCTCTACATTGCCGACATGTGTCACACACTCACAGCCACCTATACACAGGATATGATTTACAAACACACACACACACACACACACACACACACACACCTGTCACATCTGGGAGTTGAACCCCTACCTAGCTAGTTTATTACACTACAGCACTAACGCAGTTATAGTATGCGCCACAGACATTATTGAAGTACTTCTTCCCCAAAGGTGAATTTCACAATGAATGACATCAGCAGGATTATTAAAGAAGGGCATTTCATCTGTACTGCGAGTGACCAGCCTAAAATGCATTGCTCCCTACACAGACAGTGGGACACACACAAAATATCCACAACTGACATGTGTGGGTATAGAACCCCTAACTGTGGTCTTTAGCACCCTACAGCTATTATAGGATCCACCACATGGGATTACTAGAGATGCCCTTCCCCAAAGGTGCATTTCAAAATGAATGACATTAGTAGGATTATCAAAGAAGTGCATTTCAACTGTACTGCGAGTGAGTAGTCTAAAATGCATTGCTTCCTACACAGACAGTGAGACAAACACAAAATATTCACAACTGACATGTGTGAGCATTGAACCCCTGACCATGGCCTATATCACTTGACAGCATAGAGCAGTTATAGGTCACACCACTGGGGTTACTATAGAATTTCTTCCACAATGTTTTATTTCACAATGAATTACATCAGCAGGATTGCCAAAGTAGGGCATTTGGAATGTACTGCGAGTGTGTAGCCCATAATGCATTGCTCCATAAACAGACATTGGAACACACATAAAACATCCAAAACTGCCATGGGTGGGGTTGGAACCCTATCACAGTTCTAATTCACACTACAGCAGTAGGCAGTATGCACTACAGATTATTGAGCTACAGCCTTCCCAGAGGTGTATTTCTAGGTGGGTGACATCAGCAGCCTTGCCAAAGCTGAGTATATGAATTGTACGGAGTGTGAGTAGCCTAAAAACATTGCTCTCTATGCAGTCAGACACACACACACACACACACACACACACACACACACACACACACACACACACACACACACACACACACACACATAGATTCACACACAATTTCCAGGTCTGGAGTTAGAACACCTACCTAACTTGTTTATCACACTATAGCAGTACACAGTTATAGGATGTGCTACAGAGATTACTGGGTTATGATTTTCCCAGAGGTGTATTTCTAGGTGAGTGACATCAGCAGCCTTGCCATAGTTGAGTATATGATTTGTATGGAATGTGAGTAGCCTAAAAGCATTGCTTTCTACTCAGACAGACACACATTCACCACAAACACAGTTGCCAGGTCTGGAGTTAGAACACCTACCGAACTACTTTATCACACTACAGCAGTATGCAGTTACAGGCTGCATTACGGAGTTTACTGGGCTCTAATCTTCCCAGAGGTGTATTTCTAGGTGAGTGACATCAGCAGCCTTGCCAAAATTGAGTATATGAATAGTACGGAGTGTGAGCAACCTAAAAAGCATTTCTCTCTACACAGTTAGACACTCACACACAGCCAGGTCTGGGGTTAGAACACCTACCTATATACTTTATCATACTACAGTAGTAAGCAGTTACAGGATGTTCTACAGAGATTACTGGGCTATGAATTTCCCAGAGGTGTATTCCTAGGTGAGTGACATCAGCAGCCTTGCCACAGCTGAGTATATGAATTGTAAGGTCTGTGAGTAGCCTAAAAAGCATTTCTTTTTACACAGTCAGAGATAGACAACACTATTGCCAAGTCTGGGGTTAGAACTACTACCTAACTAGTTTATCACTACAGCAGTATGCAGTTATGAGACGCGCCATGGAGATTACAAAGCTACTGCTCTCCCAGAGGTGTATTTCACATTGGATGACCTCAGCAGGCTTGACATAATACTGCTATGGGGAGGGCAGTGTGTGCATGGGCCATAACCAATCATGTAGGGATTGACATGCCACTTGTGGACACACATGGGGTCATATGTCACAGGTACATGTATACAGCTACTAGATGACTACTTCCTTGTACAGTCATGTTGCACAGCTGGCACGTGTACCACATAGTCTGTCATGCTGACAGATACTGGTGGCTAGTATCTGCAGTGAGTGACATCTGCACCTCATGTATTTGAGGCCCTTTGCCTGTGCGCTGGGTGGGACAGGGCCGGATGGCTCCTGGTCATGGTCACCCTCTTCCACACATCTATGTCTCTATGTCCACCTACCTTTGAATTATAGTGCAGTGTCCTTACATATGTGTCTGTATTCCTATACATTGTTTGTGAAAGGCAGGAGTGGTGCATGCTGACATGTGTCTGCACTAAGAACTGTGACTGCCAGATATGTCTGGGCCACTGGTGTTTGCAAACATGGCCTTCATGCATTTAAGTGTGCCCCAGTATGACCATTCAGTATGTTGTTGACTAACATTGCTTTCATTCCTCTGTGTGTGAGCATTCTCAGTATGGCCATCTGTATTGCATGTGTGGAACAAGTCCAGCTAGTTTGTACTGCAGTGCTGCCATTTGTGTTTTACACCAACAGGTAGCATGCTGTGTCTGCAGGGTATCCATTGGTCATTTGGCATTGACTGTTGCTACATTTTTGCATTGTGGGGGGGACACCTGACTGTTTCTATATTTTTACACAGGAGTGGGGGGGTACACCTGACTGTTACTATAAGTGTACGTAGGATGGGGGGGGCACACCTGACACTTGTACACATTTGCTAAGACTGTACTGGTATGTCAGGTACTCCATTTCAGTCTGTAGTCTTACCTATCATGCTGGCTAGAGAGATACCAGTGTACTACAGATCTTAACTTTAATTACCTACATATTAGTTTCTGACTTACTAGCCTTCACAACTTACATCCCACTGCCTGGCTTGCTGTATTCTGTCTGTGTAGGCCTTGGGGAGGGGTTACCCATACGGCTCATTTAGAGGCCATAGTGCAGCAGTTGTTTGTGTTTGTCTACACCTGTCCTGCTGGCAGAGACTGTTGTTGGGTATGTGAACCTTCCTGACTAGCACGTGTGGGTCTTATGGACACACATGTCACTCAGCCCATTTTCTGCAGTAGGTTTTGTCACCCTGTATAGTACTGGCTACTATGGTGACTCCAGTATGTGTTACAGATGTCATGGTGCCACTATGGGTGTCTACTGTCTGCTGCCATATAACTCAGCCACCCAATTCCCTTGCATGCTCACATCCATACCATTGCTACAAGTAACAACACATTCTACTCCATTTAGCAATTGGTGGGCTGACTGACTTACCTTGAGGGTGTGCCAGACTTGAGGATGGTGCTGGAGGACTGCCTATGTCAGATGCATATAGGAGACTCCCTGTACATGGTTGAGCACAGGTAGTGTCATGTTTGGCATCCTT
Source organism: Protopterus annectens (assembly GCF_019279795.1). Lineage (NCBI taxonomy): Eukaryota > Metazoa > Chordata > Ceratodontiformes > Protopteridae > Protopterus > Protopterus annectens. The sequence continues at coordinate 251,679,946 of NC_056739.1, read as the reverse complement.
TTTACTGTCTGTGCGAGTCAGAAAGAGGTGTCATTCCCTGGGTCCCTACTGTGTCAGTGCATATGCTATGGATTGCCTCTTTGCCAAGGCCAGGGCATACTGGGTACACCTCCTTCTGCCTACTGGGGCAGGCTCAGGTTGTTCCTCCTTTGAGTTACTCTTTGCCTGCACAGGCCTTGGCATTGGTGGTGGGCTGTGTGGCTCTGCCCCATGCTGTTCCTGTGGCAGCTGTTTCCGCAAGATCATATCGGGTAGCATAGCACATACCATAACAATTTGGGTACATGTGGCTGGTGAATACTGCAAGGCTTCTCCAGATATGTCCAGACACTAGAACCGTGACCTGAGCATCCCAAACACATGCTATATTACATGTCTGGCCTGTGCTTGTGCCTCATTATGGCGTTGTTGTTCAGGTGTGTGTGCATTTCTGATGGGTGTCATCAGCCACTGCTCCAGTGGGTACCCAGCATCCCCCACTAGGTGACCGTAGATGTCCACATTGGCAAATCTGTGGTACAGCTGCATCAGATGCCATATGTGTGAATCATCATAGCTTCCAGGGCAGCCAGCACACACATTCATTATAATGCCCTGGGCATCACATAAGACCTGGCAGTTGATGGAGGGGATGCCCCTGCGGTTGATGTAGGCCCTACCCTGCTCACCGGGTGGTGCTTTGATGCATATGTGCGTGCAGTCTATAGCATCCACTACCCCAGGGTATTTTGCTATTTGGTAGAAGGGATACATTTTGCTGGTCAACACCTCACATGTGTTGAGAAAATATACGTGCTCACTGGCATGTGCTGCCATGGCATCCAGGAACTGGTGGAATACTCTGGATGCTGATGCCTGTGAGATCCCCATGATATCCCCAGTTGTGCTTTGTGAGGTACCTGTGGCTAGTATACCTAGGCCTACACATACCTTGATATCCAGTGGGATGGGTTCCCCTCAGCCAGTTTGCTTTGTCAGGTGTGGCCGGCACAGCTCAACAATTTGCTGTAGGAGGTCTCTGTCCACCCTATAGCACTCCACTATTTCCAGCTCATGTAGTCCCTGGTAGGTTACCCTGGGTCTGTACACTCTTCTCCGTCTCCTCACTGTGGGTTGTTCGGCAACATTCACATCCTCACCACCCTCAGCCTCTTGCACATGATGTTCTATGTTGCCTGCTGCAGCCCTTCTCATTTTGTAGGTTTGTTTGTTAAAATTTTCCCGCATGTATACACCAGCAGTGCAGAGTGTGGAAAAACCAGAGGGGAAGATCTTTGCTTAGTTTATAGTAGTGTTCTGGGCTGTGCTGGTCTGCTGTCTGTGTAATTGGCTGATTCTGATATATTTCACCTGCCAGCTAAGCTAGTTCTCCTCAATTACCTTCCTACTGCTGTTTTCCCTTCCCATTGCCTCCCTGTTTAAGCCCGTGTGCACGCTGCACAAGCAGAGTTCTCAAATGTGCACACTGCTGCTATTTCCTGGTTTAACTTCCCTTTTTTTCCTGTAAAACCCGGTGCAAGGTGCATGGTGCATGGCGCGTGGTGCGCACACCCGCTTACACTTTGTAAAGAGTGCTAGGCAGGTTTATACACACCCCTAGCTTAGCTGTGCTAAGCTAGGAGCACTCCCGTGCCACAGGGCTCCAATCTGCTTACAGTATGCCTGACACCCCCCCCCCCATGATGTCACCTATATCCTAGTCTTGCACCCAGCTATTTATACACTCTTGGGACCTACCTCACACCCTTGGGAAAACTGGGATTCACTAACCTTTCCCTCATTTTCATAGGATTGCCTGCTAATGCATAGTTACATGTCCCACACTGGGCCTCCCCCCTTAGCAACCATTTCTCACTGGCCAGATTGTCTTATGCCTGCCATTGACTTGCATGGCAGAATACTGATTTTACTTAGAATGCTTATTTTAGGTTTATTTTGTTATTTTCCCCCAGATCCCATTTGTGCGCTGCTGCCCTATGCTTAAACAGCCGAAATCTGCGAAAAAAATTAAAGTTTTTTTTTTTTTTTTTTTTTTTTAACAGTTCGCAATGCCAATGGACTTCTACTTGGCCATTGGCATGCTTCCTCAATAATATGCAGCCTTTATTTGGGGCTGTCATAGCTCCGTTTTGTAGTTTGCAGAAATGTACTCGGTTACTAACCGAGTACATTTCTGCAAACTGCACTCATCCTGCACTGACATCTGCCAACTTTCTGGATCACAGATTACCCTCATTTGCATGATTTTCACCTGCAAATGAGGGTAATTTGCATACAGGAGCTTAGTCCATGCACAATTATCCTAAGAGCTCACGTGCATGTCCTGGGAGCTCGTTCCTGGATCGCACGTCAACAATATTGCCGAAAATGGCGCTTAGACTAATCCTGCATGCTATAAAGGGCTTCATAAATCTGGGGGAATATGTTATAAGTAGGTTATAGATAATTAGCCCATCACTAGACAAAATGTTCCTAGTTTCAGAAAACATTTAATTATTCTAGTAAATCATTTTGTTCAAGGAAAAGGCTATCTGTCAAAAATTTATAAAATACTCAAAATTATGAAATATATAAAGAAAGCTTTTGGGACTATTATAAAATAATTAATGATCAAATTCCTAATGACAATGACAAAAGATTAATATTTGTCTCTCTTCTAAATAAACTTCCTTTTCAATACAATAGAAGTTATTCTCATGGAAATTTCTTCATAGATCCTTTAGAACACCTCCTAAAATACAGCAAATGTTTAATCAAGATTTGGAAAGAGACCAGTTGGCATAATGGTTAAGATCATTGCCTTCAAGGTACAAGGTTTTATCCTGGCCTCCAATCCATGTTTGGAGTTTGCACATTCTCCCTGAGTCTTTGTGGGGTTCTCCTATGTCCAAAAAACATGCTGAATGTTTCCATCTCAAACTCACCAATGACTGGAGCTGTGGGCAGCAGCATGGTGCCCTACAGGGGGAAGAAATGTAAAGACCAGCCACTATGGGCATCTACTGTGGTGCACTGTATCCTCGAGATAGGAGAACATGGATTACAGACTACACACCATGGCAGGGCTAGCCACTCGATGGGATAAAATATGTCTCTAGGTGATTCAGTCATGTTGACTAATGTCGCCAAAATGGGCATGGGTAGCTACTGGAGATAAGTGTGTTGAGAACCCAGCCTACTCTGACCTATGCCAGGGATCCTTGTTACTGGTGATAAGTGGGTTGAGGACCTGGTCTACTTTGACCTATGCCAAGGACCGTTGCTAATGCTGGGAGGGGTATATGTGCCCCTATTGTCCAGTGTGTGCCTGGGTTACCTGGGATAGCTCTGTGGAGTGAAAGCTGGATGTAAAATCAACTGACCTGCCAAACATGAACTGAGAATTTCTACAGACGCAGCTTGGATGTGGATGACATGATGATACAGAGGAGGCTGGCCATCTTATGTATCCAAGAGATGAGATGGAAGGGCAGTACATCACTCTACTAGGGACAGACTAGAAATAGTGTAGGAATTGTGGTGAAAGAAGCTTCAGAAGGCAGTGAGGGATATCATCAAAATTAATGATAGACTCATGGTAGTCAGACTCCAGTGTAATGATAGAGCAGTATTCATAATCCCAGCCAATGCCCCACAGCAGGGTTGTGATAGTGAGGAAGAGAGTGCATTCAGACAGCAGTTGCAGGACCTACTAGATAAAGCAGGCCAACATGAATCAGTGCTGATAATGGGTGACTTGAATGCACATATCAGGACAGACAGAACAGGATATGAGGACTGCCTGGGTCGACATGGGTGGGGCAACAGGAATAAAGAAGAATAAGCCATTCTAGACTTCTGTCTGGGAAATGACTTGATAGTAGCCAACACATGGTTCAAAAAGAGAAACTGTCACAAGATCACATACAAGAGTGCAACTCAGGTAGACTTCCTCCTAATAATGAAAAGGCACTGGAGTAGAATCCATGATTGCAAAGTCATCCCCAGTGAAACAGATGGCCCACAGCAAAAACCACTAGTTGCCACAATCAGCTTCAAGCAGTGGTCAGAGAAGGCTCTAAGGTCAACAGAGACCAGCCTGAAGACCTGGAAGTTGACTGGAGAGAAAGTATAACAGTTCAATGAAGCAAAATGGGTGGAGTTGAACAAGAATGGCAGAGCCTATAAACAGTATGTGTTAGCACTACAGAAAAGATATGTGGCTGAGCCAGGTATGGAAGTAAGGTACATAAGGAAGCTGGTGGTGGAATGTGGTAGTCCAGGAAGTCATCAAAAGAAAAAAAGGTGTGCAGGAAGAAGTGGGAGATAGAATAAAATGAACAGGCTAGGAGGGACTACTGTTTGGCTGACAAAGAAGCTAAGAAAGAAGTTGCAATAGCAAAGAATAGGGCATTGGAGGCACTCTACCGACTTCTGAAAAGTGACTCCATGAGTGGAACAAAGAAACTATGGTTGCAAGGCAAAGACAGAAAGATAAAGAAGATAGTCAGACACCCTTCATAAGGGATGGCCAGCAACAACCTGCTCACCAGTCCACAGGACATCAAAGGCAGATGGAAGGAGCATTTCCAGCAGCTTCTAAATGAAGAAAATCCCACAGAAGTTGTACTGCCTTGGAAATAGCCTACGATGAGAGAAGAAGAGGACCCAGCCTAGAAGAAGTAAGAACAGCACTAAGAAAATTGAAGTCAAGGAAAACAGCAGGCTCAGATGTGGTCACAGCAGATATGATAAAGATTTTGGTTGAGATAGGGGAGAAATAGTGTGGAGAGAAAAGCATATCCCAGATGACTGGAGAATAAGCATACTCGTGCCAGTGTACAAGAAAAAAAGGGGCATCTAGAATTGCGTGCAGTACAGAGGCATCAAACTCCTATCACATTGTATGAAAGTTCTGGAAAGGATGATTGATAAACAGATAAGCAGAGTAGTAAAATGTAAGATGGGAGGTGAGTGGTATGAGTTCAGATTAGGATGCAGCACAACTGACCCGATGTTTGTAGTGAGACAGATACTTGAGAAGAAGCTAGAGATGAGGAGAAAGTCCAACTGGGCTTTCCTAGAGTTGACGAAAGCATATGACAAGGTTCCAAGAAAGTATATCTGGGCAGTACTGTGGTGGTTTGAAGTCCCAGAAACATTGGTAGAATTAGTGCAGGCTATGCACAAGGACCCAATGACTCAAGTATGAACAGTGTTCGGCCGCACAGAGGGGTTTCCAGTGAGAGTGGGTGTACACCAGGGTTCATCTCTGAGCCCACTGCTGTTCATACTGGTGATGGACTACATTAGTAAACAGGTCGGAGGGGGCAGATCAACAAAGATGCTGTATGCAGACTATGTGGCATTATAGGCAGACTGAGCTAGAACTTCAGCAAAGGATAGAAGACTGAAATGTAAAACTGAAGGGGCATGGGATGAAACTAAGCACAGATAAGACATTGGTAATGGCAGCAAATTGGGGAAATCAGAAGAAGCTGAGAACAGAGATAGAAGGGAAGATAGTGGAACAGGTAAACAACTTCAAGTATCTGGGAAGGGTGGTTGAGGAGAAGGGATGTCTGAATGAAGAAGTCAAAGGTAGAATCAGAGGGACTGCAGCCAACTGGCATAGACTGTCTGACATAGTCTATGACATAAGAATGCCAAAGAAGCTGAAAAGTAAGGTGTACAAGACAGTGGTGCAACCAATACTACTGTATGGTACAGATATCCGGGTAGTAAAAGCAGTACAGTTGAAGAAGCTAGAGGTAATGAAAATGAAGTGCCTGAGAAGGGTGATAGGATGCACACTGTGGGACAGATGAAGAAATGAGGACATAAGAGCAGAAGCCGAGGTATCTCCAATTGCAGAAAAGATCAAAGAGAACAGGTGACATTGGTTTGGACATGTGCTGAAAAGCAGAAGACAATCTGGTGAGGAAAATTTGGAACAGACAGGAAGAAGGTAAGAGGAAGCGAGGACATCCAGCAAAGAGGTGGATGGACTGTGTGAAAGAAGATCTGTGAGAGTCAGACATGAGAGTTGAAGAAGGTAGAAGTGTGGCACTGAATCTGGATAGCTGGCGACAGCTAACACGATATCCCAACCCCATGTAGAAAAATGTGAAAAGGAGAGGGCTGATGATAATAATGATGCTTAATCAAGATACTGGATGTCGGAGGCATGAAATAAATCTGAAGGCAGACTGGCAATATTTTTTATGATTGTCATTTGCTTAAAACATTTTGGGATAAAGTGAATTATTTTTTACAAACAATTTTTAATGATAAATTTCACTTGTCTAAATCTTTAATTTTGTTTAAGGCTCCTATACCACAATGTGTTCCAAGAACAAAGTGCCCACTTGGCCTCTCCTAGCCATTGCACATAAGACAGTTACAACAAAATGGAAGATTGAATCATTTCCAACATTTAAAGAATTCAGAAACATTGTGTTGACTGTATCTTGAATGGAACTAACAACTACTAAGGAAAAAAACAGAAAAAATCATCTCTTATTACAACTCTTGGCAAAAATTTGTGGAGATATTAGAGAGAAATGACATATAATGTATAAGCTTAATCTATATTCTGAAGACATAAACTGTAATTTATGCAGTTATTTTTGTTGTTAACCTAAAAATTGCATGTTTATTTTACTATAATAGGACAAAACAGATTATATTTGTTTAAAAAAATCAATAATATATTTGGAAAAGAGGAATAAATATTGACATCCTGGCACTTAAAATGGATAGGAATGATCTATTTTATAGGTTCCTAGGTAGGTACTAGGCTATCTGCCTGAGGGCATTTATAAGCCTAGCCAGAGTGTGTCAGCTTTCACCACCCCATTGATTAATTAACTGATCCTCTGTCAAGCAGAGCCAATGAAGTGATCCCAGGGGTGTATTTTCTGTTACCCATCCACTCATCAAGGTTTCTCTTGAAGAGTGTTAGTGAGGGGCTCTGCCTGATGTAATTTGGAATTTTATTTCAAAGCATGGGGAGTCTCTGTGACAGGAATCTATCCCTCCAGCATGTTCTATTTATTGTTGTGGTGAGGATTAGCTCACTAGAGTGCATGGCTCACAGTGACTTGGATTTCTTTAGGTGGAGCATATCCATCAATTCTGAGTTGGACTTAGCTTTGTAAGTCAGGCAGAGATCACCTCTGAGTAAGTGATATGCCACTGAGTACAGCCAGAGGTTTTTCAGTTGGGCTGCATAGGACATATGTTGAGGCCAGTTATACTCTTGGTGAGGTACTTTTGTGCTCTTTGGAAGTGTCTTGTGTGGTACATCCCAAATGGAGCATTGAACTCTATGATGGGTCTAATGAGTAATGAGTAGATGGGCACAATAACCTCTTTATTTCTAGATGCAAACCCTTTAGTAATTAGATGGGCCACATAGAAGGATTTCCTAACTACTTTGGCGATATGATTGTCAAAGAAGAGATTACAATCAACGTGGGTCCCCAGATCTCTTATTACCTCTTCTGTATTAAGGGGGCTGCACCTATGTGGTAATTTGTGGGTGTTTTATTTTTCCAAAATGGGATGACTATGTATTTTTTGGCATTTAGCTTGAAGCCATGACTTTGACACCAGATGTCTGTCTCAGTAAGGCCCTTTTGGAGGATGCCCATGTCAGCCGAAGAGTCAATTATGGCTCCCAGTTTGCAGTCATTGGTGAGACTGGTTAGCAATAGTCCTCCTGTGTTTGCCTGTACTTCTGAGAAGTACATGCTGAACAGTAGGGGTCCCAGGACCGAGCCTTGTGGGACACCACTTGTGACTGGTTTAGAGGCAGACCTGGAGCCCGCTATTCTTATCGTGTGAGTTCTGTCTGTAAGCCAGTTGGCAACCCATCTCATAATGTAGGGGTTTATGTTCAGGCTGGTGAGTTTTTCTGTAATACCTGAGTGGGGAATGGTGTCAAAAGCCTTGGAGAGGTCAAGGTAGGCTGTGTGAACCACCCTTCCCTCATCAATGACTTTGGTGACTGTCTCGAAGAAGTCAGCCAAGTTTAGTAGGCATAATCTGCCATTAACAAAGCTGAACTGGGTTGGGTCAAGTGTTTGGAGGTTCCCAATGTCTTTGTTAATGAGTTTCACAATGATCCGCTCCATAGCCTTGCAGACCAGGCTAGTCAGGCTTATGGGGCGAGAGTTACCAGGGTAAGTTGTGGTCCCTCCTTTGTGGAGAGGAATATCCATTGCTGTGCGCCATTCTATGGGCACATAACCTGTGGAGTGGCTGAGGTTGAACAGCATGTTTAGGTGAGGGGTTAGTTTGTTCTGTAGTTCGTGCAAGATGCAGCCTGGGACACCATCTGGTCCCATTGATGCTGTGTTTTTGGCTTTTGAAAGGGCTGTTTTCACCTGTGCGTCTGTGATTTTTGGGACACTACACTTTTCCAGTATTGTCGTGGGCTCTTTTGGAAGTGAGAGGGGGGTGAAGTTTGCACTGAATCTATCTGCCAGGATGTTGGCAATATCAGTAGGTTCAGTATATTTTGTGCTATTTTGCACTAGATCAGTGCATATCTGCAGGTTGCCACTTAGATTCTTAACATAGCTAAAGAAGGCTTTGTGGTTTTCTTTTGAATCCTTGGCTATTTTTCTTTCAAAGTTAGCCTTGGATGATTTCATGAGGGACCTTGGTTTCTTACTGATACTGATCAGGGATGTCTTTCCTTCTTGTGATTTGCTTTTTTTTCTGAACTAGTTTCCTCCTTCTATTGCATAGCCTGTTTATTGCAGGGGTCCACCAAACTGGTTTCCTTTTCTTAGAGGAGTGAGTCTTGGTTTTGCTAGGGATTGCATGATCCATGCATCCTTGTAGGTGCTCATAGAGTGCATTTGTAAAGGTTTCTGCATCTTGGGCAGCGTTATCCTTTAGCGTGGGGGCTGTGAAACTTATCACATCTGTCATAAGTAAGGTGAAGTTTGCTTTAGAAAAGTTTTTTACTGTGGTTTCCTTAGTTGGGGGTGGTGGTGGGGTGTGGACATCCAGAGTGATTAGTTTATGGTCTGATCTAACCAGCGACAAGTTGACTTCTGGTGTGGAACACCTGTCGCCCATGCTGGTGATGACCAGGTCCAATATGTTTTCACCTCTGGTAGAGGAGTTTACCAGCTGATCCAGGGCATTTGAGTTGATGAATTCCAGGAAGCGCTGGGCCTGGGAATTTGTACTCAAGTAGTTTTCCCAGTAAATGGTAGGGTAATTGAAATCACCCAATATCAGTGTGTTTGGTAGGACCTTCATGTTTTCCAGTGTCTCCAGAAAGGTGGAGTGGTGGTCCTGGGTCAAGGAGGGTGATCTGTAGCAGGCCACAATTTGCATTTCAGATTTGCCCGATGTTATTGCACATGGATGATCTCAGAGGTATCATGCTGCGCCACTAACCTGGAGGTGTAGGTATCCTTGATGAATATGGATACACCCCCTCCCTCTGTGTTTCAGTCCATGTTCTGTTGCCAAAATGTGTGGTATGAGTTGTAGCCCGGTAGTGCTGGGGTGCTCTCTGGAGCCTTGAACCAGGTTTCAGTTACTGCACAGATGTCAACATTCTCCTTACTGAGGAGTGCTTCGAGCACATGTATTTTGAGATTTAAACTCCTGGCACTGAGTAACATAACCCTCAGTTTTTTGTTAATTGTGCTGTTTACGGAGGTGGGTTTGAGTTTTGAGCCTTGCCTAAAAAAGGCATTATGGGGGCAGCAAGAGCCATGGCCAGTATTCGAAAGCCTAAGGGTGACAAGTGCAAGCCATTTCTTGTGAAGCAACGTCGCTTGTCGAGCATGTCGTCCCAGGCTGACAGACACTGGATCCCCTTTGAAAGACACCAGAAGCTTAGCCAGCTGTTGAAATTGATCATTTTTTTCTTTATACTGAGGTATCATTCTTGGTGAGGACAGGATGCTACTCAGGGTCAAGGTCATACCAGCTTGGACTACATGATTAGAGAGCTCTTCCATGTCTCTTTTCATGTAGTCCAAGGAGGTACATCTCAGGTCATTCATACCAACATGAACAATGACCGAGTCATATTTGTACTTGTTCTGGAGTGACCTGAGTGCTTGTGTTAATGCAGTGTTACTTCAGGTAATTATGAAATCTTCTACTCTGGATAAAATCTTGCAGAAGTAATATTCCTAACAGTTAAAAGTAGGTCAATACGAATGTTCATTTATGACCCACAGATGATAAAATTATCACAGTCAGGCTCTTAAGCAAGCCTTTCAGTATTACAGTGATAAAAGTTTATGCTTCAACAACAGATACCAAAGAGTAAAAAAGTCAGCCAAATATAGAGGACCTGCAGAACCTTCTGACAGTCATGATCATTATCATCAACCCTCTTTTTCCCATTTATAAGGGGTCAGGGTGTCACATCAGCAATTGCCATCTTTCTCAATTCATTGCTACTCTCTTATCTTCTTCATCAGTCATGCCTGTCTGTGGAAGTTTTGTCACAATCCATTTACCTCTTTTGCTGGATGCCGTCATTTCCTATTATCTTCTTCCTGCATGCCCCAAATCATCTTCACCAGTTTTCTTTTGCTTTCCTGCACATGTGCCTGAAACAATGCAATTTATTCTCCTTGACCTTCTTTGCAACTGGAAGTACTTGGGCGTCTGCTCAGATGTCCTCATTTCTTTATCTGTTCCATAGTGTGTACCCTACCACTCATCTCAGGCACTTCATCTCCAAAACCTATAGCTTCCTGAACTGCTGTGCCTTTACTGCTCAGTACTGGTCACACCACTGTTTTGTACACTTTAATTTGCAGCTTCTTTGGCATTCTTCTATAATACACTATAACCAGAACTCTGTACCAGCTGGCTACAGCCCCTCTCATTCTAGCTGTAACCTCCTTATTCAGACTTCCCTTCTCCTCAACCACCCTTCCCAGGTACTTTAAGATTTTAACTTATTTGACTATTTTCCCTCCTCTCTCAGTTCTCATCTTCTGATTTCCCTGATTTACGGATATTAAGACTGCCTTTTCTGTACTCAGTTTTATCCCATGTGCCTACAGTTTTGCATCCCATTTCATTCCCCTGCACTTTGCTGCTGTACTTGGTAAGAGTTGGCCTTTAATGCCACATTATTTTCATACAGCAGCTTTGCTGTTCTTTCTCCTTGAACCAGTTTGATAATATAGTCCGTCACCAATATGAACAGCAGTGAGCTCAGAGCTGAACTCTGAGGCACACCCAGTACCATTGGGAACCCATCTATGATTCACACTTGTGTTACTGGGTCATTGGTCAAAACCTGCACTAATTCTACCAATGTGTCCTGGAGTTTCAACTATCACATAACTTCTCAATCAGCTTTTTGGGGACCTTGTCATAAGCTTTCTCCAAGTCCAGGTATTCCCAGTTAGACTATTCCCTGTTCCCTAGCTTATTTTCAACTGTCTGTCTCACTGCAAACTTCAGGTCAGTTATGCTGCATCCTGATCTACATCTGAACTGCTCATCTCCTATCTTACTTTCTACTTCTCCTCTGTATATTCATTTATCAATCACTCTTTCCACACCTTTCATATGATGTGACGTGTAGAATACCTTATAATGCTTACACATTTCATTGTCCCCTTTGTTCTTGTACACCTGCACTAGTATACTTATTCTCCATTTTTCTGGGATATGCATTTCACTCCATACTGCTATAAGTACCCTCAGGCATCATTTCTACCCTAACTCAGCTAACATCTTGATCATATCTGCCGTGACCTCATCTAAACCTGCTGCTTTCCATAGCTTCTTTTTCCTTTGTACTGTTCTTACTTCTTCAGTGGTGAGCTCTTCTTCTTATTTCATTATAGATTGTGTTTTAGGCAGTACAGTTTCTATGGGGTCCTCTTTACTGAAAGGCTGTTGGAAGTACTCCTTCCATCTGCCTTCATGTCCTGTAGACTGGTGAGCAGGCATTTTGCTGGCATTCCCCATGAAGGATTTCTGATGACCATCTTCTTTATCTTTTTGCCTTTGCCTTGCTGCCTGATAGTTTTATTGTGCCATCTGCATTGCCACTTTGCAGAAACAGGTAGAATTGATGCCTTACTTTTCCCTCTTGTCACTGCTCTCTTAACCTCTCTGTTAGCTAACCAGTATTCCTTCTTATCCTTGTCTGTCCTTTCTATCTCCTATTTTTTCTTGCACTCTGCTTTTCTTTTGATGACATCCTAAACTTATGCATTCCACCATCAGCTTTCCTTATGTACCTTATTTCCATACCTGGCTCAGCCAGTTAGCTATTCTACAATCCTCAATCATGCTGTTTTGAGGTCCTTGCATTCTTTTTCAACTAATCCTATTTCCTCTTCTCTCTGAGTTACTGGAACCTTGAGTATTTCCTTGAACTCCTGTGCTTTCTTAACATTCAACTTCCAGATCTTCAGCCTAACTCAGTTGACCTTGGAGAATTCTCTGGATACTGCATGCAGCTGATTGTAGCAATCACTGGTCTGTGAAGTGCAACAACTGTTTCACTGGGGATAACATTGCAATTGCTGATTCTACCACAGTGTCCTTTTCTTACTGGAAAGAAGCCTACCTGAGTTGTATGTTGACCACTCTTATAGGTGATCTTGTGATTCTTTTTGAACCATGTGTTAGACACCATCAAGCCATTTGCAAGAGAGAAATCCACGATGGCCTCTCCTTAATTCATGTTACCCCACCCTTGTGAAAGCCCTCATATCTTGTCCTGTCCTGTCTGCCCAGATATGTGCATTCAGGTCCCCCATTATCACCACCAACTCATGTTGCAGTGCTTTATCTAGTAAGTTCTGCAATTTCCTACTGAATGCACTCTTTCTCTCTGTTACAACCCTGATGTGGTGCATTGACTGAGAATATGAAAACTGCCCTAACCTTACAGTGGTGTCTGATTGCATGGGTTAACTTAATATAAGCAGAAGACGCTAAGCAGTATCTGGAATATACAGAGGTTTTCCATAAAAAGAACCCTAATATCACCAGTGCATATACTGGTAGGTTCTCTGCTCTACAATCAGACACCATGGAGACAGATGGTAACTTGATTGTACAAAGCCTTGACAGTAACAAAGGCTGCACGATACGATATAATATCAACTGAGTTGTTTAAAATTCTAGCAGCCGCAGAAAAGAGCAATGCTAAAGTGAGCTCAAATTACCAAACACATGTTCCTGTTTAACACATTAGCAGAGTAATTATCAAGGTCCTGGATCTAGATTCCAAAAATATATCGTCCGAGAACTGGTAGATATACAAAAGGACAGAGGCACTAGAAATCCAATTAGCAACATCTAATACATAACAAAGAAAGCTAGGGAGCTTAAGAAATATATTTATTTCTGCTTTGTTGACTAATCTAAAGCCTTTTATTCTGTGACCCCTAACAAAATGTGGCAAATTATTCTCCCTGCACCAACTTACTAATGCATGCTTACTCCTACTCTGTCTCAGCCCCTGCCCTAACCTGACTCTTTGCCTTCTTTGGCTTAGGAATACCCTTTACATAACATTATGATCCAGGAAACCCATACCATGTATTTAAACTTATTAGAAACACTAACCATCCAAACCAATACCATATTCATGGGTGACTTTAATTACCCCTCTGTTAACTGGGAATCCTATATGACACCAAACGTACATGCACAGTGATTCCTGGAATTTGTAAACACAAACCCCTTGGACCAAATAGTCAATACACCAACCATGGGTGCAACCATACTGGATCTGGTCTTCGCTAATATGGGAGAATGCTGCACACTCCTACTGTAATGCCTTCTTTGGTAAGGTCAGACCACAGAATGGCCTCCTTTGAAGTAAAAAGAAAACTTGGACCCTCAGCTAAACCTGGAATATTCAGCAACTTTTCAAAGGCTAACCTCCTGCTATTAAGTGAGAACCTGGCGAAGTTTCAAGCCCCAATAAACCCTGAGAACTTTGCTGCCTATGCATAATGGTTCAAAGAAACCTACAAGCATGTTAAGAGCTGCATAGAAACAACTGTACCCACCAGGAAGAAGTAGAGAACTAATTCAAAAAACAAACCCCCCAGGTGGAATCACATAATCAATAGGCTGCATAACAGGAAGAAGAAAATCATGGCAAAAATTAGGAGGTGCAGCACCCAGCAGGATAAAAGCACTCTCATCAAACTAAATAAACAACTCAGATGACAAATAAAGTCTACCAAAGCCAAATCTTAGGTAAGTTTAGCCTCCAGGACAAGGACAAATACAAAGCATTCTTTAGCTATGTCCACAACCTCAAAGGCAATACACAATTGCGTGCAGAGTTAATTCTAAATGGAACCACTTATATTGAGCCAGAGGATATAGCAAACCTCTTGGCTGATAAATTCAGCTGCAACTTTCCCCCTCTTTTCCCCTCAACCTTTCCTCAGTAAATATCATCAAATATAACTCCCCCTACTATCACTATGTAACAGGTCCTTAATGCTTTCTGTCTAAGACCAAGAACACTGCATTAATGGTCCTAGACAATAACCCAGGATGTCTTCTAAATATCATGAAACATGACCTATCAGGGCCTCTGGAATTGCTATTTAACTGTAGTCTCCAAACAGACTTCGTGCATCATGAATGGAGAAAGGCAACAGTCATCCTTCTGCATAAAGGTGAGTCATCTACAGACCCTGGAAACTACACACCAATAAGTCTCACTAGTCTTATATGTAAAGTAATGGAAAGAATTATCATGGTGATGATCAACAGAGATATAGTAAACCTCCAGACACTGGCACCAACCCAGCTTGGTTTCACCAAGGGCAGATCAAACCTACTCAGCCTGGTGGACTTCTTTAAGAAGGTCATCAAAGTAATGGATGGGGGCAAAATAAGGTTAGGTACAAACCTGTATGTCACCCGGTGGATAGCCCAATGGCTCATAGATAGAACCTAGGAAGTTAAAATTGGGGAGTCCACCTCTACAAAGAGGCCAGTCACAGGTAGAGTCCCTCAAGGGTCAGTCCTTGGACCGCTCCTTTTTGGCATTTACTTCTCAGAAGTCAAGGCCAATGTCAGCGGTCTGTGGCTGACTAAATTTGCAGATGATTGCAAATTAGGAACTGTCATTGAATCTCACACTGACACAAATGTTCTCCAGGATGGGATGACACAGACATGCACCTGGTGTCAGAGCCATGGACTAAAACTAAATGCCAAGAAATGCATAATAGTTTCCTTTGGGAAGTCATCCATCCCTGGTAACTATCATACTGACAACACACCCCTTAGAACTGACCCAGTAGTCAGGGAGTTAGGGGCACACATAGATAGTAATCTAGCCTTTGACCATCATGTGTCTATACTGGTGAAGAGATCATTCTATGTTGTACAACTTATAAACAAAGGTATGGCATCTAAGTCCAAGGAAATCATTGTTCCACTGCATTTGACATTCATCAGACCTATCATTGAGTACAATGCCCACTTTGGTATGTACCTAACCAGGCCTGTCCAACAGCTAGAACATCCACAGAGGTTCCTCACTAAAAGAATACAGGGTGCAAGTAAAATGCCCTACGCAGACCACCTCAAAGCTCTATCACTGTATTCTGTCTCCTACAGGCTTTTGAGGAGAGATCTATGTCTGGCAAATGGAATTGTCAACCCCAGTCTGATGGACCTCCAGCATATCCACAAAAAAAACAGCACCACAATTACCCATTCTAAAGACGTAAACCTTGCGTATGATATAAATAGGACCTGCTGGAGAGACAGGTATATATCCCAGAGACTAGCCTGTGTATGGAACAGGCTCCCCATTCATGTGAAGCAGAGTTCTTCCCTAACCCAATTCTAGTGCAACTTGGACAATTGGATGGGAAACCAGAAATTCATCCCTGGCTTGGCGCCTATGTCTCTAATGGGCACAGGTAACCTGTAAATGGTTCATCTCCCAGGCCCATGCTTACACTTATCAAGGGTATCAGAACTTGTCTGAGATTCAGGATGCATGGTTAGGCTTAAAAAGACCCTTGTGGTTGTTAGGCTAGTAAACACCTATGAACTTATTATTACTAACACAAATGTCATTTCAGGCACATACATCACACATGCACATCACTACATCAATGACTTTACCTGCCTTTTATTCCAAACCTAACCTGCAAACAGTAAAACACCCACACTTACCATCTGACCCCTAACTCCTGTCCTAATCCAAAACCACTCACACATGCACTCCCAGAATCTATCCCTTTATCTAACACAAACACACACACACATACACAAACTCTAACCTGCAAGGTGAAAACTTTCACTCTAAAAGTGTCAACATTAAAAAGAAATGCATTACAGCCATTTGACAATTTATCACTCAACCAATATATAATAAGAGCTAATCAAAATACTTTCAGAAATACCATTACTGAGTGATATGATCCAGAAACATCCATGAGTTACCACAAATCTATCCAAAGACAAACCTTTCTTAAAAACTCGGTGTCCTGCCATTGCTAATTTTACAATTGCAATTAAAGCATTTGTACATGATTTATGTGCTATTTGCTGATCATTCCTCTGCTCGGTAACCTTGCACATAGTAAATATAATTTGTTAAGTACTTCCTAACATTGTTGTAGCCAAAATCAGCTTTCTACATTCTCCAAGAAACCTAAATAGAATTAACAGTTCAGAATGTGAAGTAAAACAAGTATTTTATATTAGGAGTTTCATCCACTTCACCCCCATCAGGGTGAACTTGTGTCTTATATATAGCGAGTCTGTGGTCACACAGCAGCAAGCAAAAAAGGAAGAAAGGAAACAAACCCTGACAAAAATAAAACTTGCTAGAAAATGTATCTCAGGCATCTGTTCCATGAAACTTTACTACTTCACGTAATTTACAAAAATGATGCTGGATATCACTATATCAACATTATAGTAATCTTTACCTTCTGTTTTTTTTTTTTTTTTTGTCATTGCAAGCATTCATGCATTTATTGACTGTATGCTGCAGAAGTAACTGTCTGATACATATTCTAAGATAAATACAATTATCTTACACAGATACAATTAATGTGTTATTTTTCTTTTTTTTTTGCATGCCTTCTTGAATTGAATTTCTCTTCAGTCAGTAAGACTTCTGTGAAAGCAGTCTATTGCTTATTGAAGAAAGGGTGCTTTTTGTTTGACAGTGAAAATCTACACTATCTGTTGCTGAAACTGGTAGTGAACATGTTTTTATCTGTGTGTGTGTGTGTGTGTGTGTGTGTGTGTGTGTGTGTGTGTGTGTGTGTGTGTGTGTGTGCACATGCGCAAGAGTATTCTGAGACCATCCCTTCATTACTTCATCTAGCAACTCACTACTGTAGCATTTAAGTGGACTTTTATGCCAGCATACTGTATCAGTTCTCTGGCTTAATAACTATGGCCTGTGTTTGTTAAAAATACAATTTCTGGTTTGCTTTATGTTTCTTGTCTGTGGAATGTTTCGCAAGTGCAATTACAAGAATAATCTTTGGACTGTTTCACCATCGAATTCCATGAGTTAACCAAGGTTTGTACATGTATTTTAGTTACTGCTGTATAATTAGCATATGCTTCGACACTGTCCATATGGCCAACATGATTTCAAATTTAAATTAAACTATTTGCACTGTTTTGCTTATCATGCAACACTCAACTAGGTAAATATCAAGTAGCTGGTATTACTGTTGTTGTTTTAGCATCATGTATTTGAAAGGAAGTACACATTGTATCCCAGTCACAATTATTTAAGGAAAGTCACAAAACTAAAAGATAAAGTCACTTACATTGTGCACTGTGTTGGTTCTTTAGGCCTTATAAAAGTAGGTACCGAAGTTTCACTTATCAGATGTATAATAAAAAATGATCCAAAAATGAAATCACCATCCATGAAATATGAATTAATATCGGGAACAGAAAGTTTACAGCCTTCTGGAATGATTCTGAATGCAAAAGAGGGCAGCAGCAAAATGATGAAGAGAAAACAGACCAGGATAGCTGCAAATTCCTGAACAGCCATGGAAGAGATTAACTGCCACAAACTGAAGCGATTATGGAGTCACATATGATATTCTGCACAAACACAATTTAGTAACACAACCAAATGATTTTTTGTGTGATAGCAAGAATTTCAACAAGTGTGAAGGAAGATGTCCTATGCTTAAAGAACAAGAACTTGAAATGCACAGTATCATGACAGATAGAAACAGTAGCACATATTTTGCATGGTTATAACCTATAAGAAAGAAAACACTAAAATATATCAACAAAGATGTCCAATACCAGCTCATAACGGCTTATGTGATATAGACACACCAGAATCATGAGTCATATGAAAAATATGAGTCAGGGAAACTGATCAGTAAGTAATGAGTCATTTATAACATGGTTTCACCGAAGGCATACCTGACGCACTGATGCAGATACCAAGGCAAGCATAATGTATAACAGATTACATGAGTAAACAAGTTAAAGGATAGCGATAAATAATACCATACCTAGTGGAGACACTGGCAGCCATAACACAGAGAGGGAACCTGACAAATTCTGCACAAACTGGTATAGGGCAATGAAAGCATGTACTAGCAAACCCAGTGAAGGCTATACATGAACATGAAAAAGATGGCTGGTAAAATAAGAAATCTGTATATTGGAAGCAGTGAATTGAAAATATATACATAATGAGACTGGACAGAATTTTTTCTGTCAATCCTACAGAGATATAAACCAAAGATAATACCATTACACACAACCATCAGAAGTAGTCACAGAGGACATGCACACAAAGCACCACACCAATGAGGACATGGTGTAAACAGGATAGAGATCTTACTGAGAAAATGCTGATTCAACAGCAGACCAACTAGGAAAACTTCAAAACTCACACTACATCTTTCAGGCACACTACATGGCTATGAGAGAACATATGCATTTAAAAAGACTAGGGCCTGAGATGTACAGTTAAAGCATCTGAGAATAACTGTTAACACACTAACATGAATGATGTGATAACAATATGTTCTGATGTAACTATCACTGGTTAAATTGAACAGAAAGGAAATTTCCAGGTTAACAATGCTAAAGTACTAAAACTACTTAATATATTCACATCAGTGCTAGACGTTTATTATTACGCATGTATTACAATATTTTTGTGTATTGCAAGTAGATCACTATGAACATTTTTATCTGTGATTACCTTACCTTTACCCTTCTTTGCAGATGGCATTCTGATGCACCAACATCTATTTATTGACTATAAGGCATCTTTGCTATTATAGGATTTCTTATACCGATGACAGCGTGCTCTGTTTCCCTGTAAATATATTCCCAAGGTACTAAAATAATTATTATATACATGCATATATTCCCTCTCTAGAGTATTATTTTTGAAAGTTCTGAATAACAGATAAAAACATAATTAATGTCCACATAATTATGCATTGCATTATTGTAATTCACAGGCTTATGATAAGTATTTCTAAAGCAAAAAAAGCTGTCACTAGTTCTAGTTTTAGAGTAGCACATATCTTGTATTCTTGGAGTGATAAACATTTCTAAATTGATACTGGATTGTTTACTACATTTGAAGATCATAGTTTTGTTGCCTGTTAATATCTGACAATGATTAATATTATTTTGCTGAATAAAGTTTGAATCTTAAGAAGCAAGCATGCTAAAACTTAATCATAAAATAGAACAGTATTCTTAGTTTGTCCATATTGCAAAAGTCAGTTGTTTACAGCATGGTCTGAGATATTGGAGAAGAATATCCTTAAAGGGGTAGCTCTCTTCATGTGTCATGTGGGGGAACTTTGTTACTGGCATTTTCATGTTACAGGCCTTTTCTAAACACAGAGAGTGGAGAGTCACGTAGCAGGAAATGAGATGAGGATTAGCTATCAGGTTCTAATAAATTAATCAAGAGGGGTTGTAGTGGTATCTATCCCAATGAAAGATCATGACAGATACACTCCCAGAAGAATAAGAATTTTTTTGGTCAAATGAGGAATGCAGTCAGCTAGGAGAAAAAAAATAAGTATTTAGAGAGAATCATTCATCCCTGGTTTGGTACCTATGTCTCTAATAGACACAGGCAACCTGTAAATGGTTCATCTCCCAAACCCCTCCTTACACTTATCAAGGGTATCAGAACTTGTCAGAGATTTGGGATGCATGGCTAGGCTTAAAAAGGCCCTTGTGGTCATTAGCCTAGTAAACACCTATGAACCTATGAAATTAAATTCTCAGACGGGAACTTCTTAGTTCAGCTATTTTGTGCTGAATGAGACGTTTAGAGACTTTGCTACAAGATTCACAGGGCCTATCACAGTGCATATATGTTGGAAAAGGTAAAAGTGGAGCTTTGACCTCACTTTATGGATAGAAATCAGGAGTATAGCATTATTTCTTGTGCACATATTGTTATCTACTAATTTTTGCAGTTTTAGTGTTATTTAAACAAGTTCTGCTATTTTTATTAATTTTCCTTGCTGAAGTTTTTACAATCACCTGACTGATTTTTTTAATTGTTCTGGTGCTCTCCTGTGCTGAGTCTACTGACGTCCCTCCATCTGAACTGATTCTGCCATTTTAGTCGCATTTTAAAAAAGTTTTTGATCACTTGTATCACTATTTCATTTTTTACTGATAATTAAGTGTTGAATTGAGCAGTCATTTCCCTGTGCTTAATCTTCTCTTTTTCCCTCTGTTTCTCCTATTTGTAATTTATTTACTTATACCAGAAAGTTTTAGTCAGGTATTTAGGCAGTCTAAAAGAAAGTGAGAGAAGATACATCACTACTACCACTGGAAAGCTAGAATTATTGGTTGCATGCAAATCTGTTTAAAAGCTGTTGTTTTTCTGTGTTTGTTTGTTTGTTTGCTTGCTTGTTTAACATTAGTTTGTTTAAATTCTTCTAGCCATGATGCTCTCCATGCAAAACCATGTAAACTGCACTCAATAGATGCAGGAGATTCAAATGAAATGTGTTCTGTTATACTACAAGCAAATAGGTGTGACTTATCTGAATGGTATTAAAAGACTTACTTCATGCATTTCTACACCCTAATACCATTTAGACAAGTTTTATTTCCCCAAATTTTACACTCTTGGTATGAATGGAAAGCAAGTCAGATTATCCTCCCTCAGTTACAAGTCTCATAGTAGTTGGTATAGTTGGGTAGTTGGTCAATGAACTATTACTTACTCCATCACATACTACCAAAGAGAGATGCAAATATTTTATATATGTTGGATGAAACCAAAAAAAAAAAAAACAGTCTTTGAGAAGCCCCTTCAGTACAAATACATAGAAAATTCTCAAATATTGAGGCTGTACAAAAATTAATTGCATAAACCTTAATGGTCAAACAAAACCAAGTGAATATTAAATACAGTACCTCATACTGCTATATCCATAATGGAGTGTCACCAGGAAAAATATCACCCCAAACCATATATGTTTAAACCCACAATTTACAATAGTATACTGGTAATTGGTGACTCCATAGTAAGACATTCAGACACAAGACTGGACAAAAACAGGGTGATGGTGAATTGCCTTTCTGGTGCCAACAACTTTCACATCTCAAGAGTTCTTAAGATATGACTATGACATGGCGGTGGTCTATGCGGCTATAGATGACCTAGCATGAAAAACCCAAAGTGAAATGCAGAGAGACATTTCCAAGCTATTCATGTTTCTCACAAATGCAGGAATGACTCTGGCATCATTCTTGATCATTGTAGGATTCTGCTTAATTCCAGTGTGCATGGAACAAATGATTGACTAAAATAATTGGCTCAGTAACTGATGTTATTTGAGAGGAATCCAATATGTGGCAACATGGGTGAAACTGCTATGTAGCCTCTCATACTTTTCCAAGGATGGTTATCATTTTTAATTCCAAGGCTACTGCATACTGGCTAAAGCCTACACTGTGCCCATGGTGCCATTTTTTAATCAGACTCCAGCTAATGCATCTTTCAAATCAAAAACATAGCAAAATACCTAACCCTGAAGTCTTCTTGCCTAGTTTAAGAGTGCAGAATGCACTATGTTAGGACATTACATCTACCATGGTTTTAGACCCAGTGAGAACTGTTGTTATGTATTCATATTTGTTAAAGATCAAATTACCTCATAATAGATTCCAGAGACCCTTCTTGAGATTTAACTCAGCCTAAATAAAAGCAACTGTCAGGTCATAGTATCTTACAGGACCTACTCATTGATGCCTTAAAAACAATATCCATTTCTTGAATGGACTGAATGAAAGTCATATACACAAAACTCTATTATCCTGGTAGAGTTTAGTTCCTATCGATAAACTGGAAGACCTCCACCTCAAATGTAGGCTATACCCAAAAAATGTATATATATATATATATATATATATATATATATATATATATATATATATACGTGTGTGTGTATATATATATATATATATATATATATATATATATATATATATATATATATAAATGTATATATAACTGAGGGAGGATAATCTGACTTGCTTTCCATTCATATACAACCACACCAAACCTCTCACGTGGAGCAATGCACGGCCAACCAAACTACTGAAACACACAACGGCCAGCAAGGAATGTCCCAAAATGGTTTATTAGAAAAAACACATAGGATATGAAAACATATCCAGCTCCATGCTTTCCATTCATAGCAAGAGTGTAGAATTTGGAGAAATAAAACTTGTCTAAATGGTATTAGGGTGTAGAAATGCATGAAGTAAGTCTTTTAATACCATTCAGGTAAGTCGCATATATATGTATATGTATGTAAATATTCCTACAAAGGGGCAAGGCCAGGCTAAGGAGGAGGATGGCCCTCCTGTTGTAGAAGGAAGCAGCAGTACACAAAAATGACAAAAATTGATTGGCCAAAAAAGAGCCATAAAGATGATACAGTGGACTATTGAGGTTAAGAAAGAAATTATGTATTGTTATTATTATGCAAGAAGCCCAGAAATTCCAGATACAAGATATACAAAATGATTAAGAGAGAAATTAAAGGAAAGAAAAATACTTTAGCAGGAAAAACTGTCACAAGCTTCAGATAAAAATTTGCATTCATTAATACAACTGATTTTTGAAAAACAGTATATAGATCAAGAAACTTTGATCTCTTTGGAAAAAGAAGCCTTTGAGGAAGTGGAAAAATATAAACAACAAAACTTAGAGATATTTGAAAAAGCTAAAAAAGAGATATGGACATGGGAAAGAAAGAGAGATTTGATATGGTGCAATATTTATGTAAAGGAGAAAGCCAAGTTAACTAATATAGAGAAGGCAATCTCAAAAGTATTCAAAGAGAAATACAGGCAAAGTCATCCAGGTATGGAAAATTTCACAATAAAAAGATTAATAGCACAAAGATGTAATGTAGAAAAGATGATTTGTAAAGTAAAGGTTAAAGAAATAGAAGCTGAAGTTATGGAATGCCTGCAAAGTGAAGGATTTAATGTCGAAGGTCTAAGACAGACTACTTCACAGAATGCTGGAGTATGTCCCCAGAATAAGGAAAAGCAAGAAGGTCAGGAGACATGTGAAGAAGAAATATGGACAGGGGAAAGGAAAAGAGATTTACTATGGTGTAATATTTATGCAAAGGAGAAAGCAAAATTAATTAATGCAAAAAGAGCAGCACCAAAGATATTTGAAGAGAAATATAGGCAAAGGAATCTGGATATGGAAAACTTTACAATACAAAAAATAAGAAGACTAAGAGGAAAAGTAGAAAAAGAGATGAGTACTGGAGAAGTCAAAGAAATAGAAATTGAGGTAATGGAACAACTGCAAAGAGAAGGATTCAGTGTAGAAAATCAAATGCAGAAAGCACCACAACAGGAAAGAGCAATGGATATCCAAATTAAGGCTAAACCAGTAGAACAGGAAGTAACTGGTCAGCTGTTATATCAAGATACTTTGAGCCTTCCACAAGAAACCCGTATAAACATTCTTTTGAAGCTAGACAGCAAGGAAAGAAACAGGAAACTGTGGAAACTCTGATGCAGTCAATGTCGAGGAGTGATAGGCCAGTGAGTTCCCATATGACAGGAAAACAGAAGACACAGGATGAAATTAAAGGGAATGTGCCACAGGAAGACGCTATAGAACTTTCTATAGAATGCCCACAGGAAATGGAAAACAAGGGATGTACCCTCAGTATGGAAGAAAAGGAGTTAAGAGAAGAGTTGCTTGATTTAATAGACAAAGATAGATATATCAAGATCAATGAGAGAAATAGACTGCAGAAGGTTAATAAAACCCCAAAAGTCAGAAGCTTGATAAAACAAATGAACACAGTAATTAGGACTGTCCATAGAGAGCCATGCGATATAACAGAAGTAAACAGAATATATTACTGTGCTGCTAAATTAATAACTGATAAAGTTCTATCACAGGAACATAGGGTAGTGAGGGAAAAGAGGGGGCAACAGCGAATACCATCATGGAAATATCGAACAGAGAAAACTATAAAGCAGCTAAGACAAGAAGAATCATTGTTAGAAGATTATAGAAGAGGGAACAGATCAATGCAAATATTAAGAAAGATAGATGTGATAAAAGCAATGTGTGGTATTAGAACAGACCTGGATCTATTATACACTATTGGAGATAAACTAAAAATTACAAAACAGGTGGAAAGACTTAGAAGATACGAATATAAATATAAGGGAAAAACACAAAATAAACAAATAATTGATGACCCAAAAAAGTTTTATAGACGACTGGAAAAGAAGGTAAAATGAATAGATAGACCGCCAAAAAAAGAGGACGTAGATACATTTTGGAGAAGTATCTTATGAAGATCCTGTGGAACATAACAAAGATGCTAAATGGATAGAAGTAAAAGACAGAATAAGAAGTTTAAAGGTACAGGATATGAAATGGGATGAAATAACAACTAGAGAGATTGAAATAAAGTTGAGAAAAGCCTCTAACTGGAAAACCCCAGGCCCAGATGCAGTACCTAACTTTTGGCTTAAAGTATTAACTTCTTTGCACAATGATTTAGCCATGAGTAAGAACTATTTATATATGCACCCCAAACACACACCACACTGGTCAACAACAGGAAAAACAATGCTCTTACTTAAGAGTGAACCTGCAAGCTACCCTAAAAATTATAGGCCAATAACTTGTCTTCCGACAACATACAAACTATACATGGGAATTGACGCTGACAGAGTTTATAGTCATTTAGAAGAAAACTCAATTATGGTAGTAGAACAAAAGGGCAATAAAAGAAAGTTATATGGAACAAAGGACCATTTGTTGTTAAACAAAGTTATAGTGGAGAATGGTAAGATGGGGAAGAACCTAAGTATGGCATGGATTGACTACAAAAAAGCATTTGATAGTATCCCACATTCATGGATAAAAGAGTGCTTAAAAATGTATACACCCTACACTGATTGATTACATTACAGTAACCATGAAACAGTGGCAGACCACTTTGCAATTAAGCCATGATAAAGAACAGATTATTATCCCAGGGATAAAAATTCAAAGGGGGGTATTCCAGGGTGACTCTCTGTCACCCTTGTTATTCTGCCTTGCCATTAACCCATTAAGCTGCTTACTTAACAGTCTAGGCCATGGCTAAAATTTGGCTTCTAGAAAACAATAAACTCTAATGACTTCTCATCGTCTCTTTGTTGATGATTTAAAATTGTATAGCTCATCAGATGAGGAACTGAAAGCACAGCTGCAGGTTGTCAAAACTTTTTCAGATGATATCGAAATGTCATTTGGTCTTGATAAATGTGCAAAAGCAACCTTTAAAAAAGGAAAATTGCAGCAGCAGGAAAACATCAGTTTGGGACAAGAATGTGATATAAAAGAACTTGAGCAAGAGGGGGTGTATAAATACTTGGGAACTGATGAAGGATCAGCAATAAAACATGAACAAATGTGAATAAGGCTTTGTAAGGAGTACTTTAGAAGACTTAAATTAATCCTGAAAACAGCATTGACACCTAGGAACAAGATCCAAACTATAAATCAATTTGCTCTTCCTATCCTAACTTATAGTTTTGGAGTGATTGACTCGCCCCAAAAAGTGTTGGATAGATTGGATATCAAAACAAGAAGGATGCTTCATGCTCACCAAATGATTTATAAAAATCAGTGTATACCAAGGTTATATATCCCCCGTTCTGAAGGAGGGATGGGCCTCCTTGAAATTGATTACATGTATAGATCTGCAATCGTGGGACTCCACACATATCTATTGACCTCACAAGATCCAAATGTGGTGAAAGTTTTGAAACATGAGGAGAATAAATCTAAGCTGACATCTCTGCTTAATTTAGCAGAAGCATATCAACGTCAAGCAGGAATGGAAATCAAACCAGAAGTGGATAAAAACCAGGCAGCAACTGAATGTGCTAAAAAAGAAAAGAAAGAATATAAGGTGAAGGATCAGATGAGAAGGGAAGAAACGTGGAAAAAAAACATAAATATAGTTGCAAGTATAAAAAGCTTCTGGAAGAGCCTCATGTTGATCAAGAATGAATGCAGGAATGGTTAAGGAGAGGTGAATTTACATCAAGAAATGAAAGGTTAATATTGGCAGCCCAAGATAGTGGGTTGCGTACACTCTAGTTTACCAAGTCCATCGAACATGTGGGAGAAACAGACATATGTAGGTTTTGTCAAACCGAGTTGGAAACAGTTACACACCTTATTGCTGGTTGCGATGCTCTAATGGCAGAGAGACTGCATACTGAAAAGCATAATAATGTAGCGAGACTGTTACACTGGAGATTGTGCAAACATTATGGTATCGAAGTGGCTGAAAAACATCGAAAACATGAGCCACAGAGAATCATAGAAAATGATGAAGTTTACATCACATGGGATTACATTACCCAATACCAACAGTCCAAAAGATAGATGCTAGAGAACCGGACATAGTGATCCAAAAAAAGAAGACAAAAGTAGCATTGATCATTGAAATTGCCACACCTAGTGACTATAGTGTCTTGTGTACAGAGAGTCACAAAGTCATAAAATACCTTGATCTGCAGGCAGAAATGAGAGCCATGTGGAAGAAAGATACCCAGACAGTTCCAATAGTAGTAGGAGCAACTGGTCTTATAAAAAAGAATTTACAATCATATTTAGATATGTTACCAATTCATGTAACATCGTATGAATTGCAGAAGGAGTCATTGCTGGGCACATTGCAGGTACTGCGAAGAGCACTTTTGGCTAACATCAAAGAGTGAAATAATACTAATTTCGTGAACTTTAATCATACTCTGACTTAGAAATGGGGTCCAGTCTTGTCATGGTATTAGAAACCCAAAAGATTTGGAGAAATCAAAAAAGAGAAAGACCTATTAAACTATGACCCCAGCAGTCTGGCATTGTTAAGGGTAAATCTTGTCTAATGAAGCTGGTAAATTTGTTAGAGGGTATCGCAAGCAGTGGTCATGCTGTTCATACAGCATACCTTGACCCTGCCAATGCATTTGATACTATACCACACGCAGTCATTATAAACAAGCTAAATGATCACCGATTTGATCCCTATGTAGTTATGCGGGTAGCAAATTGGCCAAGGGACAGAACCCATACTTTGAGGGTTGCAGGTGTGTTCTCACAAAACAACCAGTAAGGTGCCACGTAGTTCATTGCTGGGACGTTTGCTGTTCATCATATGCTTCTCTGATCTCCAAATCAAAAATCAGGAACTCTGATTAACCAAGTATGCCAATGTTTACAAACTGGTTGCTGTTGAATCCCCTTGTAATATGCAGAAGCTACAAAGTGAACTTAGGTTAAATGCTAATAAAATGCAGTATTGTTGCATTTAAAAAAAACAAACCTTTCAACCAGCTTATAATAGAAAGCAGCACACTCCAAAATGAAAATGTAAGAGACCTTGGAACATAAGTAGAAAACTCCTAGATAACTTCTTTTCCTTTGATCATCATGTCGCAACAATGGTCAGGAAATCCATCTGTTTGGAAGAGATGGTCAAAAAAATGTCCAATGTCCAAAGAAGTCCTGACCCCTGTATATTCAGGACTGATCAAGTCCATCATAGAATGTTATCTCCCCTTTGGTACATATCTTAATGTGAATATAAAGCAGTTAAAGAGTCCCCAAAGATTAAAAGAAAAAAAAGGATCCCATCTGTCAAGAGAAGCTGGCGGCCTTGTCCTTGTATTCAGTGTCTTGCATTTTTCTTGGTGTTTGTCTGTGTCTTGGTTTCCAGGTTATTAGAGAGACAACATTTCAAAGCCTCTTATTTCCATACAAATCAAACAATCCTGCAAACGCTAGAACCCAAGATCTGATCTTGATTCAGTAAATAAATTACAGTGGAGAGACAGATTTATCATACAATGACTACTCATTCTCTAGAATAAACTTGATCTTCAGATCAAGCAAAGTGAGACACAGTCTTCATTAAAGAAGTGAGCAGACAATTTGATGGTTATTCATAAATTCACCCAAGGTATGACTGGTGTATCACACCTTGAAAAATAAGGCTTAAGTATAGTTATTAGCAAGGGGTAAATGGCCACTTAGCCCAGATGCCTTGTGCATTCTGTGATCCTATTAAAATATACAGACCTATGTGTAATTATATATTTGTACCAGTGTTAGACATTCCAAGTACATGTAGTCTAGCCTAGAAGAGAAGCTAGATCCTGGTTATCTGGCCCTTTCTCAGCTAGTCATTAAAAATAAATAAAATAAAATACTTGTTTCCATTCCTCAAAGCATAGAGTTTATTATTACACATGTACCACATAATTTTTCACTGTTCATTAGTACACACACAACCCATAAATGCACACAGTTCAGTAATATACATCTACTATGTAATGTCTACAGTTAATTAGCACAAAGACACCCCATAACTTTTTACAGTTCATTAGTACATACATACCCTATAACCATTGCATCAGTTTTACTATGCTCATTTAGGCTGTCTGTCACCCCAAGCACTCCATCTCCCACTGAACCATTTATTTGGCACCACATTTTGACAGCATCCATGGGCAGCAGGCATTTTGTGAGGTTAGAATCAAGGATCAGAGCCCAAAATCATGGCGTGGAATCTGATGTTTTCTTCTTTTGCTCATAATTGCTCCACAATGTCCAACATTTTCTGCACTATGTTTCTAAGAAGGTGTATCATTTTGCAGAACCACTATGCCTTAGTAGAAAGCAATGCTGTCCATGGCAAGGTAATGTGCTCACATCCTACCTGTTTACATGAACCAAATGCTTATGATCTATTTTACATGGATTTGTACTGTAGTATGTACTATTTCTAGCAAAAGACTCAAGATAGACAGTTTGGTTTTAGACAGTCTGTCCAACCCTTCCTAAGCTAGTTGCTCCAATGCCCAGGTCATTATTTGAGACCAGTTTATCTGGACAATAAAGTGGGTTAAAAATAACCCATGTGAATTTACTAGATAGGCTCACCCAGACTCTGCTACAGATTGCTGTAAGGTAAAGGTTAGGTTGATTTTTATTTGTTGTATTTTGTATTACTTTATTGCCTTTATCTAATTTGTATACTGTAATTTGTTTTCTTAATGCTGTGTTTTACTTGTATTCTGCTTTTAACTGCACATTAAAACTTGAAAAGAGACCAGAGCTCTGTTTCTTGTGAGCCAGACAGAAATTAGAACAGGTCAATTAAGGAGTCACACATAAGTTAGAACAGGTCAGTTAAGGCTAATCATCTGTGAACTGAGAGGGTGGAGCTAAGAACTAAACCTTCTATTTAAGGGGTAAAATAAAACATTTCAGAGCTCTACTGGAAAGGCTCACCAAGACTCTACTACAGTTTGCTGGGAGATAAAAAAAAACAATATAGCAAAGTTAGAATTTCTACTGTGTGATATCATAAACCTCTTGAATCAGAGACAACATGGGATATATGCAAATTACTCTTTAAGGATATAAGGTGTTTCAGCTAAATGTCAGTTCTGAATGTCCATAACTTTTTTCTTTTGCATCTTTTTATGGACAATTTCAGGCCAATAAAGCCAAACACCAATAGCTGTGGACATGCATGTTTTTACCTTCTTGTGACATCATCAGCACAGTATAAGAAGAATGTTTGACTTTTGGAAACACAGGGTAGTCATACCCAACTGATATCCATAAACCTAAAGGTGTCTACAAAATACCCCAACTAACAAACTAAAACAATGTTTAAAAAGGTCACCTGAAATTGTCCATAAAAAGACATAAAAGTAAAAATCAAAGAAAAAAGTTATAGGCATTCAGAATTCTTATTTAGCTGAAACACCTGATATCTTTAAAGGGTAATTTGCATATATCCCACATTGCCTCTGATTCAAGAGGTTTAAGGTATCTCACAGTGGAAATTCTAGCTTTGCTAGATTTTAGAGAGAGAGAGTTTTTAACCAATTGGTTCTCCTGTGTGACCTTTTTAAACATTGTTTTAGTTTGTTAGTTAGGATATTTTGTAGACACCCTTAGGTTTATGGATATCAGTTGGGTATGACAACCCTGTGTTTCCAAAAGTCAAATATTTCTCTTATGCTGTTCTGCAGATGCCATAAGAAGGCAGAAGTATGCATGTCTACAGCTAGAGAGGTTTGGCTATATTGGCCTGAAATTGTCCATAAAAAGACATAAAAGAAAAAAAGTCATGGACATTCAGAATTGCCATTTAGATGAAACACCTGATATCCTTAAAGAGTTGTTGTTCTTCTTTCGGCTTTTCCTAGTTAGAGGTCACCACAGTGAAATTCAGGTCCGCTAATGATTGGCAGCAGATTTTTACAGTGCTGAGGTGCCAGCCCGATGTCCAACCTTCAACGAAGGCACGCCCATTGACGCATGTCTTTTGAATGCCACTCGACCAAGGGGAGGACATGTTGCCTCTGATTCAAGAGGTTTAATGTATCACACAGTGGAACTTCTAGCTTTGCTAGATTTTTGTGTTTTTAACCAATCCCTGTGTGACTTTTTTAAACATTGTTTTAGTTTGCAGTTTGCTGGGAGGAAAAGGTTAGTTTGATTTTTATTTGTTGTGTTTTAAATTACTTTATTGCCTTTTTCTATTTTGTGTACTGTGATTTGTTTTCTTTACACTGTGTTTTACTTGTATTCTGCTTTTAACTGCAGAGTAAAACTTGAAAATAGACCACAGCTCTGTCTCTTGTGAGTTAGACAGAAATGAGAACAGGTCAATTACGGAGTCACACATAAGTTAGAACAGGTCAGTTAAGGTTAATCATCTGTGAACTGAGGGGGTGGCTCTAGGAACTAAACCTTCTATTTAAGCGGTAAAATAAAACATTTCAGAGCTTTACTGGAAAGGCTCTGGCTCTGTTCCAGTTTGCTGTGAGGGAAATGTTAGTTTGATTTTTATTTGTTGTATTTTGTATTACTTTATTGCCTGTTTCTATTTTGTATACTGTGATTTGTTTTCTTTACACTGTATTTTACTTGTACTCTACTTTTAACTGCATACTAAAACTGGAAAAGAGACTGCAGCTCTGTCTCTTGTGAGTCAGACAGAAATTAGAACAGGTCAATTAAGGAGTCACACATAATTCAGAACAGGTCGGTTAAGGTTAATCATCTTTGAACTGAGGGGGTGGCGCTAGGAACTAAACCTTCTATTTAAGGTGTAAAATAAAACATTTCAGAGCCTTACTGGAAAGGCTCACCCAGACTCTGCTACAGTTTGCTGTGAGGGGAAGGTTAGTATGCTTTTTATTTGTTGTATTTTGCATGACTTTAGTGCCTTTTTCTATTTTGTATACTGTGATTTGTTTTCTTTACACTGTGTTTTACTTGTATTCTGCTTTTAACTGCATACTAAAACTGGAAAAGAGACCACAGCTCTGTGTCTTGTGAGTCAGACAGAAAATTTTCCCACCCTCCTACATGGCTACTGTTGTGTTCTTTAAACACTGCTGTCTTTCTAGTTGCCTGCCCCTTATGTTAATTTGACCATATATCTTATTTCATCTCTGCTTTTACTGGCTGGTGTGAGTAAGCACAAAATTATCATTTTGTGAAATCACTCCACTTCAACTATTTAAATTTATTGGCCACCCTACTGTATTCCATAGTACCAGAATACAAAAGTGACCACCCCCTTTCAATCTATCTTGCTGTTTTAAAAATAGTGATCTCCACTACAACTTAACTTTTTAGACAGGTAAAACATAAGTTACCTACTTTCACATCTAACTCCTCTAGTGCACAATGCAGTGTTAAGGATAAACCGTTTTGTTCATCTTACATTTAAGCATCTATTGCAAGACCACCAGTTATTGGAGAGCCCACATTCTGCCTCTCAGTAGTCATCTTGGGATTAGTGCTTCTGTTTTCTCCTGGTGAGAGAAGGAGTGCAGATACATTATTTATTGGAGACTGCTGATCACCAGGAAGCTTAATAACTGCTTTATTGATGACAGCTTTGAATCTGTGCTTATATTCTGATGCTGCTGAGAGTAAGAGCAGAGTGCACTGATTCCTGGCTCTTTCTGGTTGAAGACTGAGTGTCTGTGCTTAATATACCTAATTGGTCTGGTTGCTGTTTGAGGCATCTACCAGAAAAATGCTATAAGCCTGCAGACCCCTGTATCATTTGGGACAAGAGTCTGAATCACCAAGCAGGCTGTGGCTTGCTTCTCTTTTGGGGATTGATGCTAATGCTTTATGTCTGGTGAAAGATGAAGCAAATGAGTATTGTATCCCAACAGAGGGAAGCTGTGCTGAGACCAGCATTAGTAGTAGCCAGGCAGTAGCCATTCATGCAACTCCCCTCTTTTCAGCATTCTTGACTAGCTAATTCTTTATTTTTCAGTAAGTACTGCTTGATTTCTTCCTAAATTCAGAATATCTGCCTAAGTACTTCATCCTTAAATTTTCAGAGTCTATGTATTAGTTTCCCCTCAAGTGTTTGGCAGTGCTCTGTACAGACTCAGACACCTTGAGTGACATTTTTCCTGTAAAAGGAATATATAAGGAAACAGCTCCAGTACTTAGTAATAATGACCCTCTCTCCTGGCATATCTAAAGGTCAGTTCCCTGTGCTTTCTCCTATTAACCTGGTGAACTTGGGCATTCTGAGACAGTGTAGCAACTGCCTCATGTACACAGACAACCTTCTCCTCTTACCTCCCAACACTCAGACTTGTGAGAGGTGCACTTACATATCCAAATTTGGAGCCATGCTCTCTCAAGCCAAGACCAGAATAGCTGGTCAAGAGGAGAAGGTCAACACCTGCACCACACCACATGCAGCACATAGCCCTCCAGAACACCCACCATCACAGCTCTCACATAAAAACACAAACCACACACCCACCTTCACGGTGACTCTCAATAGAAATCTACCCAAACAGCAGAGACTTCCAAGGCAGAAATGCACTCGACCACCACAACACAGCAGAAACCACAAGACACATAGCTCACCAATACAGTGTGCCCCCTCAACCTAAGCCCGTAAGGCAAAACCACTTTCCCAATACACTAATCATAGGTGACTTGATAGTGAGGCACACTGATGTCCTACTCAATAGGTTGAATAAGGAGAAGGTAACAGTCAGCTGTTTATCAGGTGCCAGAATCTGACACATAACACATGCACTCAGGTCACTCCACAACAAGTACAAGTATGACTCTGTCACTGTCCATGTGGGTGTGAATGACCTGTGATGCATCTCCCTGGACTACATGAAAAGAGACATGGAGGAGTTGTCAGATTATGTGGCCCAGGCAGGTATGACCAAAGCCCTGAGGAGCATCCTACTGTCACCAGAATGATACCGCATTACAAGCAGAAAATTATTGACTTCAATAATTGGCTAAATTTCTTGTGTCATTCTAAGGGGATCCAGTATCTGTCTGCTTGGGATGACATGATTGACAGACCTTGATGCTTTGCCAGAAGTGGCCTGCATCTGTCACCCCTGGGTTTCTGGACACTGGCTAAGGCTCTTGCCACCCCTTTAGTGCCTTTTTTTAGGTGATGTTCCAAAGACGAAATTGCCACCATAACAGCTATAAATAAATGCAATCTGAGGGTCATGCTGCTTAATGCTAGAAGTCTAAATCTCAAGATGCACTTGCTCGAAGCACGGCTCAAAATGGGGAATATTGACATTTGTGCTATAACAGAGACCTGGTTTAAAGCAACAGAAAGCACTCCTGCACTACCAGGCTATAACTCATCCCACACCTTTCGGCCCCAGCACATGGACCAAAGCTTCAAAGGCTATGGAGCGCATCATCATGGACCTAATTAACAAGGATATAGGGAATCTCCAAACTCTAGATCCCACGCAATTTGGTTTTGTGAAAGGGAGATCATACCCGCTCAACCTGGTTGACTTCTTTGAGTAAGTCACCAGAGCTGTGGATGAGGGCAAGGCAGTTCATACAGCCTCGCTCGATCTGGCTAAGGCCTTTGATACCATTCCCCACTCAGGAATTATTGATAAACTCACCAAACTAGGCATCAATCCCTATATCAATAAGTAGGTTGCAAACTGGCTCACAGATAGAACCCACAGTGTGAAAGAAGTGGACTCCAAGTCAGACTGCTGACCAATCATGAGTGGAGTCCAACAGGGATCGGTCTTGGGTCCTCTCCTGTTTTGCATCTACTTCTCAGAAGTCCAGGCCAACATGGAGGGACTCTGGCTGACCAAGTTCACAGACAACTGTAAGCTGGGTGCCATTATTAACTCCCCAAGTGATGTAGATATCCTACAGAAAGGCCTCTCTGAAACCAGTGATTGGTGTCGAAACTATGGCCTTAAGCTTAATGCCAAAAAATGTGTTGTCATCCCCTTTGGGAAAAACTGTTTCCACTAATTACCACATCGATGGGAGCACATTGAACACTGAAGGCATTATAAGAGATCTGGGGGCACAGGTGGACAGCAACCTCTTCTTTGACCCCCACATTGTCATTGTGGTCAGAAAGTCCTTCTATGCGGCACATCTCATTACCAAGGGTTTTGCATCCAGGAAGAAAGAAGTCATCATCTCTCTCTACTTTTCCCTCATTAGGCCAATTATTGAGTATAATGCCACATTTGGCATGTACATCACTAGACACATGCAACAGCTGAAAAGGACACAAAGGTACCTCATGAGGATGATCCTAGGCCTTAAACACATGTCCTACATGTACAAACTCAAAAAACTCCAGCTATTGTCTGAGTCATATCATCTACTAAGAGGTGATCTCTGCTTGACTTACAAAGCCATGCCTGACCCAGCTCTGTTAGAAATGTTACATCTAAAGAAATCCAAATCTCTCCACACCATATGCTCTAGAGACCTCAACCTCATTACAACAATCAACAGAACATGCTGGAGGGACAGGTTCATAACCCAGAGACTGCCCATGCTCTGTCACTAAAAAGGACCAAAATTGAAATGGATTATTGAAGTCCAAAATCTTATTGATAAATTGACAGTATTGTACCCTAACACCCAGTAGTACACCATTTATGTTATGACCAGTGAGACAGCAAGACTTCTTGCCATATATTTCCTTAATAAACCCTTTTCCACAATGATTAAGATGTTACAGTATCCTCAGGATATTTATCGTACCATATCCTACTTACTGTTACACATTAAAATAAATCTGGTCAATCCATATTTTAGCAGGAAAAGTATGATCCATTATTGTTGAGACAAGACATTTTTTCTCTAATCACTAAACTGTTAGTAACTTCTTGGAGGCCATAGTCAGTAGCTAACTGAAACTTTTTCAGCCATCTGTTATGAACAATTGTGTCCATGTGGTTTTCTCTTAACCCCCTCATATTTTGATTTTTATTTTATTTATATCTGCTGACTGGGGTAATCAGTGATCACCATGGACCTTCCAAATCAGCCCAGGAGCACTGTCTGATTAAGTAATTTGCTCAGAATCTCACAGCTAAGCAATTTAGACTGAGGGTATCAAAGCCTGTAAAACTGTTTTTCTGTGTATCTGGATGAAAATAGGGATAGGTTCCTGACCCAGAGACGCCCCAGACTCTGGAATAGATTGCCCATACATGTCAAGCAGAGTGCCTCTTTGGCCCTCTTCAAAGGGAACCTTAATGATTGGATGGGAGAAAAGAAATTCACCCTGGGGATCACATCAGTTACCCTGCTAGACAGGGGCCCAGGGAAGTAAATAGTGTGGGAAGAAATAGCCAGGGAATTGTTATGGCTAGACTTGTATAGGCCCTAGGGCTGATAGCCTAGTACCAACCTATGAACCTATGAACCTAAAATTAAGGAAAGGTAAAGAAATAATAATCACATTATCTCCAGCCCACAAAAGATAGTAACCTCTGATGTTTGGGAGGAAAGGTAAAGAAATAACGGCACAATAACCAGATCCCTGTACAAGCTAAAGTGGCATTGTGTGTAGACCTCCAAGTAGGGCTGTTTTTCAAATTGGTGGTGTTCAAGGCTGAGGCCACTACTAAACCTGTGTCAAAATCCACACTTACACTCTTGGTGCGTGCCTGTGTAATATATTTCAGTTTGTTCCACATAGACAATTTGCCACACATTAAAGTATTTGAAGTTGCTCCACACAAATCACTAAGCTAGAATAATGAGCAAACAACATATCCTTCACAGACCACTTCACCAATTATCCTTGCTTTGTATATGCAGATGACCAGGTTTTATAAAGACAAAAAATCTTATTTTATCACTGACCCTGCAAAAGTCCCCAGCATGCCTCTCAACTCTCTGTCTTATGGATTTTATTTGACAGTTATGAATCTTGTGGTTGTCATAAATTAAATGATTTTCTGGTAAATCACTAAGGATTACAATCCAGAAGTAACGTCAAAGTTAGAGATTCATAATACATATTGTTTTGAAAATGCATGCTGAGACACAAAATCTGTTTTTCTGTTAATGTTGCTGTCAAATAAATTAGAGCAATATCTAAAGTTTGTCCCTGATTTCGGACCTTTGTTCTGCACCCTGCTCTTAAAAACTTCTGTGGAAAATATCCAGTTGTTCACTGTCAGCATCATTGTGAAACATACCTGCTAATGCTAAAGTGCTTAAATTTCACATTGCAGACTGTGCTTTGTGGAGGAGAGACAGAGAGCTGACTGAGATAGTTGTTCTACCTGTCCTTCTAAAATCTGGAAACCTCCATCTCCGTAATCTCAAGCTTGCCTCCCAAGAAAAAAGTATATGTTAGCTGTTTATCTTGATGTGTACAGGCTTCTTCTTCTGGCTTTTCCCAGTTAGGGGTCTCCACAGTGGATCACCTGTCTGCTCATGATTGGCAGTAGAGTTTTTATGGTGTTGAGTTGCCAGCCTGCCACCCAACCTTCCATGGAAGGCACACACATGCACACCTAGGGCCAATTTAGAGTGTCCAATCTACCTACAGCATATCTTTTAGGATGTGGGAGGAAACTGGAGCACCTGGAGGAAACCCAAGTGACCACAGGGAGGACATGCAGACTCTGCACAGAAGGCACCCCAGCTGAGGATTGAACCAGAGAACCTCTTGCTGTGAAACAACAATGCTAACCACTGCACCACTGCGGCCACCCTTCATGTGTACAGCCTGTAAAGCTCAAATACACCACAGTAAAATATTTATGTTGACATAACACTACTTAAAATACTATTCTTTCATGCACTGGTGATCAGTTGCTTCGCCTACCCATTTCAACAACTGAACCATCCTAATTATTTTAATGTTTTCTCTCTCCCGGTGTACTGAGCACATAATTGCCCAGAAGATTCTTGCTGCAAAACTGTGTAGGAAATTCTCCCTAGCAGATGAACTTCAAAAGATGAATTTCAATCACATTCCTAAAATCAGTAAAACAACATTGCCTTCAGCTATACTAATAAAAGGCAGTGCCCACATATGAAATCTAACTGTTAAAATATTTTTACAATTGTAAATACTTGTTTCCTCACTTTAGCAGAGAGTGGTCTGTACTGTTGACTGAAACTGCTGGATAATTCCTCTACCACCCCCCACAGACCTTGTATTGCTATAATTTAAGCTAATTTAACATATTAGCATATTCTGGTTTAAAACAGCAAAACTTTCCTGGTTAAAAAAAATCACTCAGTAACTTACTTCTGCTGAGACTCTTCTAACCCAGGAAAAATACTGTAAAAGGGTTTACCTCCAACTAAGGAAATATATTGTTAAAGCAGCAGCTTTTTTGAAGCTAGCA
This sequence comes from Protopterus annectens, assembly GCF_019279795.1. Classification (NCBI taxonomy): domain Eukaryota; kingdom Metazoa; phylum Chordata; order Ceratodontiformes; family Protopteridae; genus Protopterus; species Protopterus annectens. Next base: position 251,641,714 of record NC_056739.1, on the reverse strand, counting down.
GGCTTCTGATACATGCTTCAACCCCCCCCCCCCCAAAAAAAAAAAATTAACTGCTGTAACATTTTTTTTTACTGCATTAAGTAGAGGCAGTTTTATACTTTTAATTAACTTAACTGTCTCCCAAATCAAAATTGCACTTTCTTTAAATATCACCATCAAATGCATATGCAAATAATCTTACCATTACCTAAATCCATGTGATAACCTTTCTTTCAATCTTCTGCCTGAATCCCCCACTGCGGTTCAGTCCAACCCTTTCTCTTACCTTGCCGGCAATACCACCACCTGTCCATCCCTACTATTACACTGTCCTATCGCCACCTATCATCTATACCCACCCAATGAAACTACATAATTTTACACCAATAATATCAATTTTCTCAACTAGCCCCTTCCATTAATGTACATTTTATTCATCCAGCAGTAAGCCTTAATCTTAAGCTAACCGGGCATTTCCTTCTTCCCTACTATATTATGCTAATCCTAAACATTTTTCTATTATTTCCCTGGATTTCGCTTATACATTTATCCTCTCCATGGTACGTGCTAGAAAGTACTGGGCTATCTTCATCTACCTCAATTAACTACCAATCTACTTTCTAACATAGTAATATCTTCATAAAAAAATAAACAACCATAAAAGTATTACTATTGTAGGAGTATATATCACCTTGAAAATAAAACTAGCACAACCAAGGAAACTCCGCTTGTGTGTTTCTTTATCTTCCTGTCAAGAAACTATCATAATGGGAGATTTTAATACTGATTGGCTAATAGTAAAACATATATTTTCTAACAAAACCATTAATCTCTATGGATTTGCTCAACATAGAGATACCCCAACAAAATATAACAAAAACAGCAACAGGCAAAGTGCTGTACTCTGGGTCTTACAGATTTTCCAGAAAAAATATACTGCCATCAGCTCTCTACCAGACAATCTAATTGACCACCTACCTACCTTTATTGTAATGGAGTGTCCATCTACCCCCAAAGCACACCTCATCAATCCATCTGGCAACACGACTAACTTTGATAAAGATACCTTTATCGTCATCTTAAAATCAATCAATTAGTAATTACTAAAGTAACTTCTACTAGATTAAGCTGTATCTTTCTTCAATACCACTTTCCTAGATATACGCAACAACTATGCCCCTGTTAGAAAAGAAAGGTAAATTTAACCCAGCCCCTTGGTTAAAAAAAAAAAACAAAGGTACTCATGACAAATATAGACAAAGACTGGGGTCACTGGGACTAATCAAAAATGACTCCAAATTTATAGATATCTTAGAAATCAGGCCAAAAATAAGATCAAATCAGATAAAAGATCACACTAGACCAGTCAAAAACTACGGTCATGCTAACCCTAAAATATTCTGGTCATCGATAAACAAATTCATCCATCCTGGATATACAACCCAACTGACTCCCATAGCAACTAACTTCACAAAAAGTATATCTCTCCTTTTCAATCCTTTTCAGTTGCTTGAATTTTAAAAGACACAATGACATATCCCTATTTACCTATACAAGTGTCTGTTCAACAAAATACAATATCACTCACAGCTATACAAACCATCAAAAAAACATCTCCTCAAACTTATCCACCACTCTCACCACATATAACCTTCCTCCTGAATATATTAAACCAGCAGCAGGTGAAGTAACCTACCCAAAGAGCATTCTAATCAGCCACCCCATCAAACAGAACCATGTCCCTCTGCTTTAGAAGGAATCCTGTTTTTCCACTTCACAAAGGTGGTAACAATATATATTTCACCAACTATCTTCCCATTGCAATCCTCGTCCCCCATCCAAAATCCCAGGAGATGCATCCCTCATCAACTACTAAAATCTATTATGGAAAACAATTTACTCTCTCCTATCCAACACAGCTTCTGGCCACATCATAGTACCATCACTGCACTCCTCAACAGTTTTCCTTAACCTGGCCAAAGCCTTTGATATGGTGTCCCATCCTAAACGTTTTAAAAGCCTCTTTTCCTTTGGCCTAGATAGTACATCCCTGTCACTATTCTCCAATTACTTATCTGACAGGCATCAGGCAGCCAGGTGGACTGCTGACATCCCTTTTTTTCTTTCTATAACTGTAGAGATTCCACAGGCTGCATCCTAAAACCAGACTTATTTAGTATTTTCATTTGTGATCTTGACAAATCAACCAAAACTGCCTCCATAGTACAGTATGAAGATGATTCAGCACTCATCTTTTCAGCTAAAACTATTGAAAAGTTACAGCAACTAATGCAGGAGTCCCTCCTTTCTGTAGAGGTTTGGCTCTATAACATCCATCTTCTATTGACCCCGCTCTCCCAAAAAAAACACTTCTTTATTCCAAAAACATTCCAAGAGAACAAACCCAACTTCGCTATAATATCTTCCAATAACATCACAACTGAAAGTGTTTTACACGCCAAGCTGTTAGGAGTAGTAATTGATGAAGATATGAAATTCAATCTCCATGTAAAAGAAACAGTAAAAAAATACATCAAAATACTTGGTCTCATCTACAGAATTAACCAAATTTAACTGAAGACAGAGCATTCCTACTTTCAACCTTTACGTGCGGGGTCCCATAGTTTTCAATCTACATCTTATCCAACTGAATCTACTAAAATAGTGCTATATCAAAACTACAAAATTCACATCTAACCTACCAAACAAGTCACATAATTGCTTTGGCACTAAAAATCACCTCTGGTTATAATTCCCTCACTATTTAGTTTACTCTCTACAGATTTTAGTCAAAAAGCCAAATGCAGTGCTGCTATCAGTTGAGGCAGGAGACTCACGTAAACATAAAAGAGAGCAATCCAAATCCAAGTGTGTGTCCCTCCAGTGGCAATGAAACGAAAAGCAGAGATTCAAAGGAACTTCAAGTAAGATGCATTCATAAAAAATAATAAAGTTTATTCCAATGAGTGAGCGCTTTCGCCAAAGGCTTCTTCAGACTCTTAAAACAATGAATAAAACTGTTTGAATCATTTTTAAACCATCCTTAAGCTTCCTATTGGACATTACAAATTGATATGTCACATGTTATCTTGTCTTAAAGGAACAGATACTCAAAAAAGTTAACATAGTTAAATGCAACAATATTTAGAAGGAATACTTCCATCCAAATATACAATTAATGATCAGAATGTCCATGCAAATAAGTAAAAATATGCATATACCCTGATACATTCTAAAAATAAAAGGAGCATTGTGCTTGGTCTATATCATTCTACAATCATTAAAAAACTGTTGCTACATTCATTAAAAACCCTGAACATTCTCTCTCCTCATGATGTTAAAAACATTAAAATCCATAGATAAACAGCAAGTTTTATCGCGTTTCAATATCTAGCATCTCTACCAAGATAGTGGTGTGTCGAATGCAACTTTGCATATATCAGGTTAAAAAACTAATATAGCGAGAACTCTGTACTAAAAATGTAAGCGTACCTTTACCACAAAACAACATAGCGAATATAATGTATTTCGATGTGCCTCATCAAGGAGTCAGACCTCATCATATCGGTAAAAGGCTGTTGTCCAAGATTAAAAAATTCCACAAATAGGAACCTCTTAGATTCCACGTAAAACAAACTGTTTACAAGTTGTAAAGTGCCGTGTGCTGTAGGAACTCTGAATGCAATTGAGTACAACCTAACTTCATGCGCTATGGTGACTCAACGTGCGGTGAGCACGTTCTAAGCATCTAGGTGCTGAACAACAGGAACATTGTTTAAATTTCTAAAAAATAAATAAAGATGAGCCAATATTCGTGCTGTCCTGTGCCTAAAATAGACAGTATTTGTAAGCACGATTATGCCCTAGAAGCATATATTGATCACAAAGTGTCACTATTTAAAACAATGAAACGTGTACATATTAATGAGTACACTTATTAAAGTGTTCGCTGAACATGGCAGAGATGGCATTAACTAATACAAAATAAAAGATAAAAACAGATAAATAGTGGAATGCTAGGCGTAACACATAAAAATTGACACAATAAAGCTTGAAATTAGCACAAAGCACACATATAATAATACCTAAGTATAAAGCTCCATAGATGATAGGGTCCCTAACTAGTAAAAAAGCAACTACTTCCATGTACATAGTTGGTGCTAAATATAACAACATTCTAAGTTGAAAAGGTCAAATGAAAAATGTGAAGAGATAAACAATCCGCAACAATACTAAGCCTGTACCTAATGATAAAACAAAACTATCTATTGATGTATGGGGTACCTAGCTCAGTCGCATAATAAATTCCAGCTACAGTGAACAAATATATAGACGTATCTGCATGCTTGTATATACATGTGTATATATTTACACACATGCATGTGTAAACTATGCCCAAAAACCACTAATATATTGAGTAGTAAGGTAATTTTAAAACTACGTATTGATGTCACTCTTATAGTAAATCAGTGTAAGAATCAGTCCTTGTAGACTGAATATAATTATTTTCATAGTATTAATGTTCTGAGCTTTATAGCCACAAGTAGATGTGTTCTTAGTATCAAATCCCAGGAACTGATGGACCTTAGGATATGTTCGGCTTTCTTGTTTGAGCCTTACTTCTGAGCCCATACCTCATATACTAGTATGTTTTTCATCCCCTCCTTTCACCACCTCAATATATTAGTGGTACAGGCTTAGTATTGTTGCGGATTGTTTATCTCTTCACATTTTTCATTTGACCTTTTCAACTTAGAATGTTGTTATATTTGCTTTTTTACTAGTTAGGGACCCTATCATCTATGGAGCTTTATACTTAGGTATTATTATATGTGTGCTTTGTGCTAATTTCAAGCTTTATTGTGTCAATTTTTATGTGTTACGCCTAGCATTCCACTATTTATCTGTTTTTATCTTTTTATTTTGTATTAGTTAATGCCATCTCTGCCATGTTCAGCGAACACTTTAATAAGTGTACTCATTAATATGTACACGTTTCATTGTTTTAAATAGTGACACTTTGTGATCAATATATGCTTCTAGGGCATAATCGTGCTTACAAATACTGTCTATTTTAGGCACAGGACAGCACGAATATAGGCTCACCTTTTTTTCTTAGAAATTTAAACAATGTTTCTGTTGTTCAGTACTTAGATGCTTAGAACGTGCTCACCGCACGTTGAGTCACCATAGCGCATGAAGTTAGGTTGTACTCAATTTCATTCAGAGTTCCTACAGCACACGGCACTTTACAACTTGTAAACAGTTTGTTTTACGTGGAATCTAAGAGGTTCCTATTTGTGGAATTTTTTAATCTTGGACAACAGCCTTTTACCGATATGATGAGGTCTGACTCCTTGATGAGGCACATCGCGAAATACATTATATTCGCTATGTTGTTTTGTGGTAAAGGTACGCTTACATTTTTAGTACAGAGTTCTCGCTATATTAGTTTTTTAACCTGATATATGCAAAGTTGCATTCGACACACCACTATCTTGGTAGAGATGCTAGATATTGAAACGCGATAAAACTTGCTGTTTATCTATGGATTTTAATGTTTTTAACATCATGAGGAGAGAGAATGTTCAGGGTTTTTAATGAATGTAGCAACAGTTTTTTAATGATTGTAGAATGATATAGGACCAAGCACAATGCTCCTTTTATTTTTAGAATGTATCAGGGTATATGCATATTTTTACTTATTTGCATGGACATTCTGATCATTAATTGTATATTTGGATGGAAGTATTCCTTCTAAATATTGTTGCATTTAACTATGTTAACTTTTTTGAGTATCTGTTCCTTTAAGACAAGATAACATGTGACATATCAATTTGTAATGTCCAATAGGAAGCTTAAGGATGGTTTAAAAATGATTCAAACAGTTTTATTCATTGTTTTAAGAGTCTGAAGAAGCCTTTGGCGAAAGCGCTCACTCATTGGAATAAACTTTATTATTTTTTATGAATGCATCTTACTTGAAGTTCCTTTGAATCTCTGCTTTTCGTTTCATTGCCACTGGAGGGACACACACTTGGATTTGGATTGCTCTCTACAGATTTTGACATAAACCTGAGGATTTAATAAAAATCCATGTAGGAATAGTAGAAGACCTACACGGAAGGTGTCATGGCCATGAATGTTGATCCCCCTTGGCAGCGTACCTTGCATATTAATGAAGGCGCATTACTGAGGGAAGGCCATGTTACATGGTTATTGAATCTGTGTCAGAGATGAGTAACACACTCCTTGCACTATCAAAGTGCCGGATATCAATGTATGCATATGTAATAAAAGTTTTTTTTAATTTTAATTTTTTTTTGTGTTTGCGCGGCACAGCACACAGCAATGGACATGTGCTGGATATCTAAAAATAGAAAATAGATACATTTAATTATTTAGGAAAGGTCAAGTTTAAGCATAGCTAAGTGGGTTTGTGTGGCACGACATGGTGCTTAAACATAGTGGAGAGATATATGTAAAAGTATAACAGCATTGCATATAGCCATGTAGCTGAATGGTTAGAGTAACAGCCGTAGGTGGAGAGTCCAAATACACACACTGGTTATTTTGTAAATACACAGTATGAGACATCTTTCAAATCCTGATTAAATGTTTTTGATTACACAGACAGGTTATTAAATTTAGTTTGCAAATACACATGTATGAGAAGTACTATTAAACCTTGACTGAAATTTGTATGAATACACAGAGAAAGTATGAAGCATTTATACTGCAAATACACAATTATGAGAAGTATGTGTAAACCCTTGATGGAATAATGTATGCATGTACAGGCATGTTATTAAATATTGTAGTTTGCAATTACACAATTTTAAAATGTATTATGAAATCCTGCTTTGCTGTGCTTAGCTAAGATCTGCTAAACACAGCTAAGCCTTGCCAAGCACTGCTTAAACAAAGACTGTTTTAGCTGTGCTTACCTGGTTTGCGCATTGCTAAGTGGTGAGAAGCACTGCTAAGCAATGCCCATTTAAATATTGGTCAGCTCAACTAAGCTGGTTTGCTCACTGCTAAGCATTGCTAAGCATTGCCAGTTTAAGCACTGCTCGGCTGAGCTCAGCAGGTTTGTGCAGTACTAAATGAAATGCTCCATTTTTAAAAATGGCCCAATGGCAGTAAAGGGCAGAAAAACAGGCTTATTTTTGTTCAGCAAGTGGGACTACAGCCATGATCTGTTGGACTTTGATCTTAGCAGAGACTGTGGAAGGAGCTGGAGAGGGTGCATGCTTCTGGCTGCAGCTGTGGGGCATTCTGAAGTCCAGGGTCTTGGTTGGACTCCTTATAAAATACCATGATGTCTGGCTGCTGCAGGGCCAGTACCAGGGGTTGGAATACAAATTGGAGGCCAGGGACCAGCTGGCATGCGATCTCTCCAGAGCAACTTGTATGCCCTGTACAGATGAGCAGGTGCATCATCATTATGATGACCTGAAGCTTTGTAAGGGGTAACTCTTGGTCACCTGGATCAAAGATCCTAGAGACGGGAATGTTCCACCATCACTGTTTTACCAAATTCTACTCTGATTGTGTGATAGACAGGTGTGCATAATGGTGTGTTTCTCTCCCCACAGCATCAGGGGAGAGAGCTTGCAACCTTGATGCCCATGCAGGGCACCTGGCTAGGTTGCACCATGAGTGTGGTTAGTACAGATGTATCATGCAATCTCTAGTCATATAAACACGAAAGAGTAAATTAGTAACTGCCAGTAGGTACATTCAGTTGTGGTTGTACTGCAATGAATGTGGTCATAGACCTGGACTGATATAACTGAGTAATGCCAGGTACAGTTCAATAAAGATGAAAGCATGAAACCTGATAATGCTAAATAATTAAAGTTACTACTGCATTAATAATGTTAAGGAAATAAAGTTTCTACTGCATTAATTGTAGAATTACAGCTGTATTGCTACACTTCCATTATATGAACTGTTCATCATGAAAGACTGTAGACATATAACAATCACTGCATGAAGTCACCCCTAATAAAGTTGCATTGTGCAATACGTGTGTAATTTAGGCTGTCAATCAAGAAATTGAATATTACATCTGCTGTGAAGTAAAAATAGGAATAATACCACTAAGTGACTGAAGGTTTGCTAATAAAGAGTATTTTGCTAAACTGCAGATGTGGAGCTGTACTACAAGATATAATGTATAATGATATTTGTTCTGCACTAAGATGTGAACCAATAATAGGAACGCCCAAGGTAAATTGTGTAATTCGTATTGTCTTGTGTTAACCATTGTACTTCAGCTATATGCATTCCTGCTGTTAAGTACACTGCTGCAGGCAAGTATGAAACTGTAATAGTTGTAGACTGCAAATATACCATCTGTAAATGTATATGGGTCAGGTAGCCAACCCAGCACTCTGATATGGTCTGTACGCATCACACATATTCCCAACCACTAGGGGTTAATTGTCTACATGTGCCTTCCATGTATTAAAATACAGTTCACCTACTATCTCTGTCATGCATAAATCTTATGCATGTGTGTTCAAGTGTCATTGCAGTCTTGTATAACACTCTACCTCTATTACCAGGTCATATTTTGTTACCAGGTGAGCTCTAGGCACTTATCAGTCAAGCAATATTCAGCAGTGACTCAATAGCTCAGTTTGACAAATAACAGGTGTGATGTATGCACAGACCAGGGTTTGAATCTTGTGACAACTACTACTAAATGTTTATAGAAACAATTATGTATTGTTAACAGATGTTCTCCCCACAGGAATGACAAGTAATGATGCATTGCTGTAGTAGCTGTTCAAACAGGTTAATAATTTCTGTGCTCAGATGTACCATAATGTTAACAGCATTGCTAAGCAAAGTGATAAGATGTCAGTAAATAAAGTCAACAAGTACAATAGTCATGAAAGTGAATAAAACTATTTAATCTTGGTACCGCTGTATGCCTGGTGTGTCTGTGAATGTCTAATCTCATGCCTGCCAAGGATGGCATGATAGGTAAACTCTCTGTTCTGTGCACAATACATGTCTCTCAAGTGTCACACTGTCACGGACTGTGATCACTGTTGCCAAATCCATTGGACACAGATTTATCATCCACTTGATTTATGTCAATAGCACTGTCACACTACATCAGTACACAGTACACTTCGTTAATCATATATGACCCCTTGACATGTAGTCATCCCTTGTAGTTGTGTACCTGTAGGTGTAACAGCTTGGTCCATACTGCCCCATGCGGATAGCTTGAGAGGTAGGTGCTACATAAGCTATAGGGCACTTGTATGCATAAAGTAAGGGCAGACCTGTAGAGTATATAAGAGTACTGTTGCAAACAATATAGTCTATACTGGTAGTAATGAAATGTATTTCCCTCTCCCCCCACCTCTTATTGCATCATAATTTATTATTGTTATACATCACATATGGTTTACTTTTAACATATGTTATTCTCAAAATGTTATGTTGGGCCTTGTGTTTTATTATTGTTATGTATTAACAATGGTTGCATACTAACATAACTTGTTGAATTACTTATGTTGTTGGCCTTATGCTGTAACTGTTACTGGAATGCTGTTACTATACTGACTGTTATCCAAATGTTCTGTTCATTGCTAACCTATACACTTTGAAATACCTCAACACCATAGCTCAGCTGGGTAGGCTAGTTCCTGGCAATCCACCTGCCCTACCTCAGCCGGCCATGGCACCGGGTCCCAGCATGTCTGGGACCTAACCTGGTGCTGTCTTCTCTGTTGGTTCTGCACCACCTATGGGTGGAACTGCCTCAGGGGACAGAGCCCATCCCCCCTGGGAGCGGGTGTGAAGAGGGAGTCGTCACCCAGTAACAGCTACCAGGGATGGTGTGCAGGATTGTGCACCAAGGCTATGAAGATCACCTGCACCAGATTGAGGGTAGAATGGTCAACCTGGAGGGGCAAAGTTGCCCCGGCACCCAGCCTCCAGCACAGCCACCTTTGGGGCAATGAAGAAGCAGTGTTGACTGCCCATGGGTGGGGAGTCTCACTGCTGCCATCTGGGGGCACATGGCTCTTTGATTCCACAACACCCTCCCCATCCAAGGTGTTTACCCAACATATGTGTCATACACCAGCCCTGTATGCTGTCTTGTTTGTCTTGACTTTTTGCAAATACAACTTCTCCTACCCAGCTTACCTCCCCACACATACCTGTATCCCTTCCCCTACATCTCACTCTCTCATTAAAAAAGGGCATCTGTCCCACAAAAATAAAATCAGCTCATACATAGTACCTGTGTCCACTAGACACACTTGAATCATTACATGCATCATTCAACACATTTATGTTGCCCTCAGAGGCTCCAAATTCTAAATTGTCTACAACCTGCACAGCTGTTGCTGTACAAGAAATGGAGAGCTATGGTCCTTTCCTACCCCCATCCTGCACATCCCTACCTGCCTTTCACAGTGTTTTTCCAGTGTTTGCCCCCATTTCACCACTTTCCTTTCACCCCTTTTTTCTTTTCTTTTTTTGGAATTAACATGGGTTTAAGTGGAACAAACCCATGCAAACCCTCTTAAAACTGCTTTAATCACCTGCTGTGTTTTTGACACTGTTAAGCACATCTACAAAATAATTAACCCCTGTCATGTCTTGAACCCAGGACCCTGTCAACTACACCATCGTGCATTAGCCCACTAGTCTACTCAGCTCTGAAATAAAACCAGGGTTTCCATAAACATGTCCTGATTGCCAATAACACACTGCATAGACATATAATGGGAAAATTGACAGTGTACTTGGGACTGTGATGCAAACACCAAGCCAGTATACAGGCAAATATAAATAATGATGGCTGTACGTGAGGCCTAGAATATTAAGTATAGCTGACAACTGCACAGACTGTTGCATAATGTCCACAGTTGTACCACCTACTGTTGGCACAGTTGTTACAAAACCTATTTTATGTGTTGCAGTATTGGCAAGTCACTACAGAGTGAGGTTACAAAATCATGACAGACCGTTCAGTGTTACACATCATACCCATCTAAACACACATGCTAATGCCAATCCTGTGTAACAGTCTGTATGCATCCACTGATATCTTTCAAATACACTTGCAGTAGCAGTGATTCAGTAGCTCAGTCTGTTAAATTCCTAACAAGCTGCAAATTTTGCCACCCACGGTCCTGGGTTCGACTCTAGTGTGTTACACTTCAGTTGCATGCTTGTGAATACAAGAAACAATGACTGAGTCTTACAATTTTAACCAAACAGGTTACTGCTGCTGCACTCACTGCTACCAATCTTAGCACGTCAAAGGCCAGTAGGTAGGGACACCCTGTGCAAATATGTACAAGCTACCTATATGTCGCCTACCATTCCCAGATTGGTATTGTTACATAACATGTATACCTTAAGCACATACTTCACCTGAACTATTATGGATACCCTCACCCTGGCTATGCTGTAACAAGAGAGCTGATACTGCTCCCTCACTGACACATAGAGCTTGCTGTCCTCAAATGTGTTCACACTCCCCAGTATGATGACTGGGAAAAACGCAGCAGCTGCAGCCTGCAAGATATGCAGCAGTATGTCCAGCTACTTGCTACAGACCTGCCATACCTCACAATCACCTTGAAGAATGGATACACACAACACCCATACATAAAGCTGGGGCAAAGGTCAAGTAACAGGGACGTGTGTCACAGTCTTCTCCTACAAAATATACACAGATGATAGACCAGTAGCTACTGCAGCAGCATGCATATTGTGATGCATATGAAGTATGACACACACACATCTGTCTTCCCCTTACTGACCTCAACCCATATTATTTAACACTTAACTGCCACATAATCAGAAAGTCTTTTCACAATGACCAAACCATAGCATGCAAAACTGGGGGCATACCACATAAATCCCAACAGTGGGCAATATTTTTACTAACCCTCTGCAATACTGTAGTCTCCACACCTCCATAATGTCCATCTCACAGACTAGAAAAGGGGCCAAGGCTTACATGAAGACCTTAAATACAGCACTGTTGTGCCATGCTATTGGCTAATGAAAGTGCAACCCAGCTGCTCTGGATGCAGTTAGCAAGTCTGAGCCACAGATTGGTGCACAGGCAATCACCTGCTCATAAGCATTACCTTCAAAAGGCAAGCAAATGCCTGTGTTAAACAGCTCTATGACTTGCTTTACCAAGACAGACTGTGATATCACAAGCATTATTTTGCAGGATTTCTGCACAAAAAGGAGTACAGCACTCTACCAGGTATGTAATAGAAGTCCCCATGTAATGGTGCGCAGATGGGAAGATGCAGTTATGGGGAGTAGGGATTGCAATGGTAGACCTGTGGTACATATCTTGGAATGGCATGTTGCTGATAGTCAGCTGTCCAGCACCAACAAACTTCCCTTTCAACTCTGCCTGCTGAAATGCAGATCACAGCTCTGGCCCCCTGAGTCCCTCACACAATGGTTGGCTCATGTACAAATGCTATGAGATTGTGTGTTAGACAAAAGTGACATTAAGTCATGGTGGACACAGCTGGCATATCACTTGATGTACTGTCATTCAGCTCCTCTCAGTCTGTGAATGTCACACAGGAATTGTTCAAATAGTGTACAGGTGTCCCTGACTGTCCCCGATGTACTCTGGCTAGGTCACTGTGTACTCAACATCCATATCTCATCGCTTGAGAGGTATGGCTAGCCTATTTGGTGACCCCCTACAGCAGGATGTCAGGTCATAGCCAGTATTACTGGGGAGCAAACGGACCTGACCTCAGTGGCAGAGTGTGCATATTGAGCACACAAGGTAAAGGAATGAACACAGTACCAGATATTACCATATCATAACTGTTTTCTGATGGTTCTGGCATGTGACAGCCAGATCCCCACAGTCTGAGAACAACTATTACGTACTGTCCAACTGTTTGCCAGACATCCACATTTGTCTGGCAGAGTGTCAACCTATATCAGGCACATGTACACAGTCTGCAAACATCTGTGTACTGCAGACATTGGACACCTACAGGGAAGATATCCTACAGCATGTTTGCAGTGCTGGCTGTCATTGCATCACATGGATCTTGCTGGACTGTCCCCATATACTTGTAGTAACATTCACCTATTTTTTGGATGGTGGCTGTATGACATGGTACTGGGACATTGCCCATAGGGGTCATACCACAGTTTATGACATTGATGGGAGTGGAAACATAACAACACACTTCATCACAACACACAGGGCCATAACTGGTATTCAAAGGATCATAGGAGGTTGCTAGGCTATTGGTCATGAGGCCATTATAAGCCCAGCTAAGAGTTTAGCTCATGTTTATACAGGTAAGCACCTGATGCCCCAGTCCAATCCCAAGGATGTATTTTCTGTTTCCTGACCAGTTAGCCAGGTTGTGCTTCTAAATGGGTAAAGAGATACTCTGCTTGACATGGAAAGGGATTCTATTCCACAGATGGAGGAGTCTCTGGGACACAAATCTACCCTGCCAACAAGTCCTGTTAATGTCACAGACCAGGTTGAGGGTATGCATGTGGGTTACTCGAGTGGAGGTTAACTTGTGGATGTGCAGCAGTCCTATCAAGCTGGAGTCTGTGATCACCTTGTATCCCAGACAGAGGTCACCTCTGAGGAGTTGGTATGAAATTGAGTAAAGGGATACAGTTTTTAGCCTATCTGTGTATGGTAGATGTTTGAAACCCTGGATTCTCCTGATGAGGAACCTCTGTGTTCTCTCCAGCTGCTGCATGAGCTTTGCGAGATACATCCCAAAAGGGGGATTGTAGTTGATAATGGTCCTTAAAAGGGAAGAATACATGGATGTTATGACCTCCTTTTCCCTGGATGAGATACCCTTACTTATGAGGTGGGCCATGTAGAAGGCTTTCTGTACAATGGAAGCAACATGGTGGTCAAAAGTCAGGTTGCTATCAACCTGTGTGCCCAAATATCTCACACTGATTGTGTGCTTAGGACATTGGTATTAATGTGATAATTTGTGGCAATGTCACTCTCCCCAAAGGGGATGATGTTGCATTTTGTGGAATTCAGCTTGAGGCCATATTTCTAGCACCAGTCATTTGTCTGAGTGAGACCCTCTTGGAAGATGTCCACATCACTAGGGGATTTGGTGACAGCACCCAGCATGCAGTCATCTGCAAACATGGTCAGCCATAGCCCACTGGTTTTGGCCTGCACGTCAGAAAAGTATATCCGAAATAACAAAAGCCCAAGACAGAATCCTGGTGTATGCCGCTTGATACAGGTCTACTGCTTGAGGTGGCTTCCACTGTTTTGACTAGGTGGGTTTGCTACCCATCTGGAAACATATGTATTTATGCCTAGTTGAGAAAGTTTATCTATTATGGCCAAGTGGGGAATAGTGCCAAAGGCTTTGGCCAGCTTAAGGTAGGCGGTGTACACTGTCTTCCCCTTGTTATGGCTTTGGTGACTGTCTCAAAGATGTCAACCAAATTTAACAGATACGATCTCCTCTTGACAAAGACAAACTGTGTGGGATTGAGTGTTTGGAGGTTGCCAATGTCCTTGTTAATGAGGTCCATGATAATTGGTTTCATGGCCTTACAGATCAGGCTAGTTAGGCTGATGGGCCTATAATTTCCCAGATCTGTGGATGTTCCACCTTTCTGCAAATGGATGACAGTGGCTATCCTCCACTCAGCTGGGACAAAGCCAGTACTTAGGCTTTGGTTGAATAGGGTGTCTAATGGTGCTGCAAATACATGCCTGAGTTCATGTAGGATGCAGCCTGGGATGTTATTGGGTCCCATGGAATCTGTATATTTTACCTTTGAGAGAGCAGTGATGACCTGTTCTCTACATATAAGGGGAAGGTGGCAGGTACTGGAGATGTCCTGATCTACTGATGGGGGGAAAGAGGGTGAAGTTCTTACTGAATCTGTCAGTCAGCAAGTTTGCTATATCTATGGCATTTGTATATGTGGTGTACTTGACCACCACGTCTGAACAGATCAGGATGCTTTGTTTGAGGTTGTGGACATATATGAAGAAGGACATATGATTGTCTGTAGTAGATGTTGCCAATCTGGACTCGAAGTTTGCTTTGAGGAGTTCACTAATGCTCTTATTTACTCACTCAGGCTAAGGGGACATTGCTTCCAACTAGGCACCTGCTCCTTCTTGGTCTTGGACAGCAATTATTTCCTCTTGTTATAGAGTTTATTTATTGCAGCTGTCCACCAGACAGATTTACTTATCCTTCCAGAGGATGATGTAGATCTGTTGGGTATTCCTGATTCCATGCATCGATATATATGATCCTGTAGTGCTTTGGTGTAGTTTTGGATATTGGTGCCAGTTCCTACAGAGTGGGAGGGGGTTGTGAAGCTGTTTATGCCATCTCTCAGGAGGCTGTAATCAACTTTTGAGACATGTTTATGTCTTAACCTAGCTACATGGGTATTGTGGAAGATGGTGGCTTCGAAAGTGACCACTTTATAGTCGGATCTTACCAGGGAAGATGATACTATAGGGATGCTGTAGTGGTTACCCATGTTATTTAATACCATGTCCAAGAAATGTTCACCTCTTGTGGGGGTATCATCTAGCTGTTCAAAGGTGTTTGCATTGACAACATCAATGAATCTCTGGGAATTTTGTGTTCTGGCATGAGCAGTTCTTCCAATCTATGATCAGGTAGTTAAAGTCATACAGGATCAGGGTAAAGGTTTAAATTCTGATGGAGTCAAACAGGCCATATAGGCAGAATGGGCATCTTGAGTCAGATTTGGAGGTCAGTAGCTAGCTATGATTTGAAAAGGAGTCTTGTCAATGGTTAACTGCACCTTGAGTGTCTCCTGTGTATCATATTGTTTGACCAGCCTGGAGGTGTGTATGCCTTTGATATATATTGAAACTCCACCTCCTTTGGCTTTACTGCCCACATTTTGACATCTGAATGTGTGATAGGATGCATAACCAAGTAAGGCTATGATGCTCTCTGCAGCTGCGAACCAGGTTTCTGTGACTGCACAGATATCAACATTTTCCAGGGTTAAGAATACTTGCAATGAGTGCAGTTTCATGTTTAGATTCCTAGTGTTTAGCAGCATGACCTTTAGGTTGTGTTTTGTTGACATTTTTATGTTGGTAGTTTTAACCTCATCAGTTTTCCTAAAAAAGGTACTATAGGGGAAGCATGGACCTTTGCCAGATGCCTGAAGCCTAGGTGAGACAGATGCAGGCCATCTCTGTCAAAGCATTGTGGTCTGTTGATCATATCTTCCCAGACTGTCAGGTACTGGATTCCCTTGGAATGGCACCAGAAAGTCAATTATTTCCTGTTTGTATTGATGCATCATACTGGGTGATGGCAGAATGCTGCTTAAGGTGAGGGACATACTTGCATGGGACACATAATCAGTGAGTTCAATCATGTTTCTCTTCATATAGACTAGGGAGGTACGGCTCAAGTCATTCACACCAACATGGACTATGACATAGTCATTGTACTACCCGTTGTTGAGACATGTCAGTGCGCATGTGATACAGCAGATTCTGGCGCCTGACAGACAACTAAATGTGACTTTCTCCTTATCTGTCTTGGTGAGAGGTACATTTGTGTATCTCACAATGGAGTCTCGTATGACTAATATATTGGGTTTATGGTGAAGCCTTAGTAGCTGTGAGACATAGGTGTGTGGGCTATGCATGGTATGTGGTGTGGAGGGCTGTGTAGATCGCTTGTGTTTTTACCTCGGCGGTCTCCTTTGTTTGGGTATGTTTATGTTGAGGACCTCCACATATGTGTGTGTGTGTGTTGTTTAGGTGTGGGTGGTGTTTGAGGTGTAGAAATTATGTTGACAACCTTTTCAATGCCAGATATACTGGCCTGAGAGGGAGAGACCATGGATTCTAGGTTCTTAATGTACTTGCATCTCTCACAAATTGTATTCTTAGATGGTGGTAGCAAATGGTTCTCCATGTACATGAGGCAGTTGCTACACTGTGTCAGGATACCCATATCAACCAGACTGGCAGGAGAAACTGTAGGACATTGCCCATCCATATTTGTCAGAATCTGAGGGAAAAAGGCCAGGGAGACCTAGGGTGTAGGCCTAAAACCCAAGTGCTTAAACCAAAATTAAGAGGCTAACAATATCACTTACAATTTAGACAGGCTATAAATAAGCAGTAATAAATGCAACAGAAAAGATGCAGTTGAACACTTTAGAGTACAAGCATCGAGTAGCCGAAAAAAGCAAGATGAGCAAGGAAACGCAAGCTGTATTGACGTGTTGC
The DNA here is from genome assembly GCF_019279795.1 of Protopterus annectens. NCBI lineage: Eukaryota > Metazoa > Chordata > Ceratodontiformes > Protopteridae > Protopterus > Protopterus annectens. The sequence continues at coordinate 251,624,439 of NC_056739.1, read as the reverse complement.
TGATAGCCACAGACATACTGTGTTGATAGATGGCAGGGTATCGTCTGGTAGTTAGCAGGGGATAGTGCTGGCCAATTTGGATGTGCAGTGTGTGTACATAGTGAAGAGAGATGTACATGGTCCTGTGATGTGTGCCTCTCTTCTTGTCTTTCAGAAACCATGTACAGATGGAGGCACCCACTTTTTAATACTGCCAAAAATGACGTGATCCTGGATGGCTTCAGACTGCATCACAACATCCTGCTTTCCAGGAGTCACCAGAATCAGGAGCAATGTGCTGCACAGATGGCTGACCTCATTGCATCAGTAAACCAAGTAGGACAACAGGAAAGAAGCTATGAGCAGATCTGACATCGGGCGACCAATATGATAAATGCTGCACGGCAAAAAGATGCTGCTGTGGCAGGGACTGTGCTACCACCAGTGGAGGCCCTGCAGCAGAACAAAAACTCTCACCAACAGAGGAGTTCCTAGCAAATCTGGGATCAACCACCAGCTCCCAAGCATCCATCACCCCATTAGATCATAGAGGTGAGTGGCCTAGCTTCCACAGCAGAAGAGCATCCAGGTAAGCCTCCTGTGTTCATCACTTGTAACACCGTAGCAGTCATTGTGGTGGCCTCTGCATACCAGGACACTGATGTCAGGTCAATCTGCATATGGGGGGGGGTTGTTTTTATCGCACACTTATGCACACATAATCAGAATGTCAGCAACGGGGGTAGTATCAGTGTTCCTACTATATATGTTGATATACACACATATTATCCTGTAACAATGCCACATCTGTGTTTTCTGACAATACCTCTCCCTCACATTTCCATAGGTACATCTGGTGTGGCCAGAGTCCAACATCCTGTAGCCGGTGAGTGTGAAACTGTTTAGGTATGGCTCATATATACCCTAAGAATGTTAAGGGCTGCCAGTTTGCTGTAAACATAACTGTTATGCTTACCCAGAGTACAATATTTGTATGTTCAGTTTTGGAGGGTTCACTGCAGTATATTGAATAAGTAATCACAGTAGTGTATTTGCAGGACCTGTAATATATTTGCACTTATTTTTTGAAGGCCTATACAGTCTGCTATACAGGGAACAATAGTATGGTGAAGATGGTGCACTGTGTTTTAGGGGTAGATCCATCACATACACTGACATATCACTTATCTCACAGATATTTAGTACTAGCAACATTAACCAGATGTATCTGCAGTGTATGTTATGAAGGGCCTGTCTTGGGTGTGTATGTCATAGTCTGTATGTGTGTTGTGCATGAGATCAGAAATAAGATGTGGTATGTATAACGCAGGTATGGAACCTCATCTGTGTGTGTGTGTGTGTGTGTGTGTGTGTGTGTGTGTGTGTGCGTGTGTGCGTGTGTGCATGTGTGCGTGTGTGTGTGTGTGTGTGTGTGTGTGTGTGTGTGTGTGTGTGTGTGTGTGTGTGTGTGTGTGGACCATCAGACATAATAGTGCAAGTATTAATGTAGGTATGTTGTCTTCCTCCTTACAGGTGACCATGAGGATTGGAGAGCGTCCCCCTCACAACGTGATGTCAGTGTCTCATCGACTCTGATAATGATGGTGGCCATAGTGAGGCACAGGTGGGGTTGTTGGGGGCAGAATCTGTCCCATGTGTTGATATCCCATTTCCTCACCAAATGTCCCCGCACACAGTCAGTATGCCCACACATACCCAGTTCAGTGACTGTAGACACTAGCCATAGCCAGACAGCTGGCAAAGTCCCTCACAGGTAGATTGACAGGAGTGCTCAAAAGAAGACGGCTGTCCACCCACCACCTGTCACAGGTGTGACATCACAAGTCACTCGAAGCATGTTATGGTCTGTCATGGAGGCATAGGCATGTTGCAAATGCAACACTAGATGGATGCTCAGGATCATGGATGCATCACTGTCTGGCATCCAAGACTCCATCCACAAAATTGATGATGCCATGCATCGCTTCACTGATGCAGTGGACAGATGTTGGGGTGAGACATTATCAGTCCTTGGTCTAGCACAGACACTTTGTGGTCATGTGGTGGGAATAGGACATCAGACATGTGACCATAGGTCAGCAACAACATCTGCTGAGAGTCCATGTGGCTGTGCACACTCACACTCTCATTGTGGCAGTGCCTTTAGCACTACAGAAGGGAGGGTGCTGTCCACACCATGACATGGCAGGCCATGGGCATGTGGTCCTGCATGGTGCCGTGAGGGACATAGGCCCAGCAGACACCAGTCACCATAAGCGAGTAGTACCACATCTGACCCTGGGCATGGTGGTACCGGTGCCACTCCTGGCAGAGCCAATACCTGTGTTTGTGGCCAGAGATGGTGAACTGTTTAGTTTGCCATGTTATGTCCACTGCTGTCCAACATACCCATATGTAGGGCTAGCACTTGGCTTGACTGTGTACATGCACACATTCATTCATCAGTGCTACATGCAGGTCACAAACAGACACACACGGCACCTCTCCATGGCCCAGCTGACCACCACCCCGTCTTCCTGATCCCCACATATGATGTCTGCTGTTTGGCAAAGCCTAAGCCTCTTGCACCCCCACACCACACCCTGTGCATGTGATGATACCTGTGCCACATCCCTGCCATCCATAACATTGATGCAGAGACATGCAAATATGTGTCTGATGTACAGGGGGACTATAGCACATTACATGACATTGTTTACTGTGGTTCTATTATGCCATGACAGGTGCTGTCTGTTGGCATGTGTCATGAGTACACATTGTGTTTGTTCCTTTGTTGCATGATGTTAGATTGGCGGAGGTGTCACAGACTGACAGGTGTGTTTCAGAACTTTGTATGTTTCTTTTGCAGGGGTCTGAGTGACTATGCTGTGGAGACTTGGTGGCAATACAGCAGCTCAAGATGGCATGGCAGCAAAGCAGCAATATGACCTCAACAAGGTAAGGCTTTATATGTGAATGGTTACCTTGGTGTATCTGTGTAAAGCAGCGTGTAGGGGGCAATGGGGGGAACAGCATAATCCTGCATGCATACCCCATGACAAGGCATGACACCCTTAATATGTGTCACATGAGCGTTGTGTACTTACAAATGTAGGTTGTGGTAGATAGCATTTATGCCTAAGTAGATGTGGGCTATTTAGGGGTAGCAATTACTCACAGAGCTTTAAAATGTTTAACCATTGCACACTGCTGCAAAGGGGAATATTTACATGCATGCATACACACACTCATATAATTGGCCTTTTTGTGATTAGAACCCTATCTATCTAGTATTAGATACAATAGTACTACATACTAGTCGCATACTCCTCGGAGCTTATATGTTGTGACAGTGCGTGCCTCTGATGTTAAAGGGGATAACATCAGCGAGGCCTGTAAAGGAGGCCAATGGGGGGTTAAAAGGGCCTGAAAATGTATAACCAATGCGCACACATAAGCAAGAAAGACAGACTGGTGCAAAGGGTATATTTACACACACACACACACACACACACACACACACACACACACACACACACACACACATGCACATATATGGCCTTTTGAAGAATAGAGTCCCTACATATCTTGTTGTAGATACTATGGTACTATGTATTATCCACATGTGCCACAGAGGTTATATATTGTGGGAGTTTTTGCCAGTGCTGTTAAGGTAGGTGACATCAGCAGAGCCTTTAAAAAAGGCCAAATGGGAGGTTGCCAGGCCCTGAAAATGTATAACCATTGCATATAAATAGGTGAGACAGACTCATTGCTGAAAGAGGATATAGTTGCACACACTCACAGATATGCCTTTACAGAGAGTAAAACTTCATCCTATCTATGCAGATATACTATAGCACTACATACTTATCCCATGTGCCACACAGCTTATTGGTTTTGAGAGTGTCAGCCAGTGCTGTTAAGGTGAATTACATCAGCAGGCCTTGTAAAGGAGGCCAATTGGGAGGTTGACAGATAGGCACAGGGCCTTGCACACAGATGGGCAAGAGAGGCACACTGCTGCAAGGGGTATATTTATACACACAGAGCTGCCCTCACTGTGAGTAGAACCCCTACCTATCTAGTTATGCACACTATAACACTACATGCTTATCGTGTGTGCCATGCAGCTTTTCTGTTTTGAAATTGTCAGCCAGTGGTTTTAAGGTGGATAACATCAGAAGGCTCTGTAAAGAAGGACAATAGAGAGGCTGTCAGGTAGGCATAGGGCCTTAAAATGTATGATTATTGCACAGAGACAGGTTAGACAGGCACACTGCTGCAAGGAGATATATTTATATACACACACATACAGTTGCCTGTTGCAAGATTAGAACTTCTACCTATCTAGTATTATACACTAGAGTCCTATGTATTTATCACATGTGCTACAGAGTTTATCTGCTATTAGAGTGTCAGCCAGTGCTGTTAAGTTGAGTGACATAGCAGGTGTTGACAGGGAGGATGGTGTGCAGGAGTACACTACTCACAGGGCCATAAAATGATTCACCATGGCACTGACAAATGCCAGATGGCCATGTCTGTACCACTGTTAGGGAAATATCTGCACACACACACACACACACACACACACACACACACACACACACACACACACACACACACACACACATACAGTGGCTGAAGTGAGATTAGAACCCATATCTACCTACTCATACACACAATAGTTCACAGTACATATTGCACACACCCCTGGTTAAATCTGCTGTACATATGGCTGCAGCCACAGCACTTCCGGACTATACAATTACACTGCATGTGTGGCCTGCAGAGTGAACCTGCTTTATGCTGTTAGTGTATCAAGTGTCCTAGCAGTGGGGTACATGTTAATACCCCTGCTATGTGTGTACAGGTACTAGTTCTACCATGTCTACCCTGTTGCAGCTTGCTAGGTGGACAATTGGCCATTGACAATATGGCCTTTCCAAGTCCTACTTTGATGCAATTGCACATTACACCACCTGCTCACCATTGTCTGTCTGCAGGGTGACATTCTACAGGCAGAGGTTCTGTGTCTCGGCGGTTCTTTCATTATGGGGCCTTGGTTTGTTACCATCAAACAACTGCTGTGTGTGTAGGTGCAGATAACCCCAGCATCCTGCATGTGTATGTGGGCATTCATACATCTCTATACACATATATACATGTATATGTATGTATATATATATATATATATATATATATATATATATATATATATATATATATATATAGATATATAGATATAGATATATATGTATAGATATAGATGTGTAGATATATATATATATATATATATATATATATATATATATATACAGGATTTAACTGTGGCTGTATGTGTGTGTGTGTGTGTGTGTGTGTGTGTGTGTGTGTGTGTGTGTGTGTGTGTGTGTGTGTGTCATATAGTTATATGTGGAGGGTCTAAATCACTCAATACCTTTATGTAGCTTTCTCTCTCTCTCTCTATATATATATATTTATATATATATATATATATATATATATATATATATATATATATATATATATAATATCTGCGTCACATACTAATAGATTGGGTAATCATCTGTGAGGGGGATAGGGAAAGACTGACTGTATGCACATAGATATTTTTATATATCAGTATATCAGTTCCTCAAGCAAATGAGGCATCAGGCGTGGGCTCAAATTAGCTAAGTATTGAAGCATACCCAGTGTGACTATCCATACTTATAAGGTGACTCCAGGCCAGACCTACCTGTACTTCAGTCTGAGATTTTGTGTGCTGCAGCCAATTGGCTGCTACACCTGATTCGACACTCACCTCCTTGATATTTTATCCAAGGCATTCCCTGGCTGTGTGCTGAACATAATATATGTCTCATACCTATCAAGTGTGACGACTGTAATAAAATGAACAGAGTTCTGCGTATGTATGTTATGTTGTACATATCATTGTGGATTTACGGTACATTATTAGCAAACTGATATAGGTTGAGATTAGGACATGCTGACAGACATTTGAGTTACTGACTCCATACACATCAGCAAACCCATGCTAATGCACAGCCTGTTTTTCTCTGCACTTTATACATTTGTCTAGCCAGTACTTAATCCTTCCTCTTGTATTTGGGCCTTGTCCCACCATTTTTCATGGCTTTGTGCAGATTTCCTACTGTAAGTGGTTGTGGGTATGATTTGACCGGGGTACATGCTGTAACAGCAGGCACAGGGTGACAGTCTACATACCTCTTATGTATATGTTTCTGCAACATGTCCAGCATTCCACTCCATATGTCTGTTCTGTTCCTCATATAGTTGGTGTTTCCTGGTAGTATACTAATACATGGAGCCCACAGAAAAATACTGACACAGTTAATAGATGGCCTTTATATCCTGCTGCTAATCTGCTGTGTTGCAACCTGCTGTTGTACTAGCCACTTACTAGGTTACTCAGCGCATGTCTGTTTGTTTGGCCCTCTGCCATCCATTGTCTCTGCCATCCATTGTCTCTGCCTTTGCCCAGCTTTCTGGCATGAACAGATTGAGACATATTGACAGTCTGTGGGACTCTTACCATATGAGTACCTCACATGCAAAAGTTTTAGGTGCAGCCAGCTTCTACCCATCAACACCTTTAACCATGCTAATGTACTTAGTCCAGTGAGCCACAAGAAGGTGAGGTTTAATTCCACAACCTATCAACAGCAGACAGAAAGACATACACTGTGTGTGCCCTGCTGTGACCCCTGCATTTTATGTAAAATAGAACATTTGGGCAGGTTCTTTGTGACAGCCCTGGGATTATGTGGTCTGCAGATATATCCTTGCAAACATACTGTTTCTACAGTCGTATTGGAAGACTGATGTGTTGGTGGTAATGGACTCTGGCATTGACAGTATTGCGTCTGTCCTATGACCCCACTATTTGGCATTCCCCTTGCATACTGCAGTGGGTTTTCCAACCCTGTGACCTCATGTATATTATGGGGCACCCAGTATTGGAGATAGTACCTGTTGTCCCAAGTAGCTGTTAGTTTTCTGCAAGTAGCCCAGCAACACACTCTATTTCCTTATATACATGCATCAGGTCCATACATATGCTACCATAATCTAGTGCCCCATACATTTGTATTAAAGGAGAGTTACTTACCTTGTGGATGCAGCAGTTGTACAATACACAGTCAATTTGTGGTAAGGTAGAGGTTGTGTGGTGTGGCTGGCATCCTTTTTACTATGTATGTGAGTCAGAGTAAGGTGTCAGTCCCTAGTACCCTAGGTTGTTAGTGCATGTGCTATGCGTTGCCTCTTTGCCAATTCCAGGGCATACTGGGCATGCCTAAATCTGCCTACAGGGACAGGCTCAGGGAGCTCCTCCTCCAAATGCTCCTGTACCTGTGGCTGTGGGGACCTAAGCTCTGGTGGGGGGCTGTATGCCCCTTCCATGTGATGGATCTGCTGCAGCTGTTTCTGCCAGATCATACTGTGTAGCATGGCACATACTGTGAACATCTGTGCACATGCTGCTGAAGACTAATGCGTGGCTCTACCTGATATATTAAGGCACTGGAGCCGTGACTTGAGCAGACCAAACACACACTCTATGATGTTCCTAGTTTGCATGTGTGTCTCCTTATGGCATTCTTTGGTAGGTGTGTGTGCATTTCTGATGGGTGTCATCATCCATGGTTCCAATGTGTAGCCAGCATCTTCCAGTAGATGGCCATATATGGCCATATGGGATGTCCCCCCTGGCAAACGTCTGGTACAGCTGTGATGCATGCCAGATATGGGAGTCATGATAGCTGCCAGGGATGCTGGCACACACACTCATGATAATGCCCTGGGCATTGCACACAACCTGGCAGTTGGAGTGATACCCCTTGCAGCAGATGTAGACTCTACCCTCCTCACCAGGTGGTGCTTTGATGTGTGCATGAGTGCAGTCTATGGTACCCAGCACCTCAGTGTAATGTGCTACATGGTGGAAAAGACACATACTGCTGGCCCTCACCTCAGGGTTTGCAGGGTAAATAAATGTGCTCACTGGCATGTGTTTGCATGACATCCAGGATCTGGTGAAGTACCCTGGATGCAGATGCCTGTGAGACCCCCATTATGTCCCCAGTTGGTCTTTGTAAAGTACCTGTAGCTATTATTCTAAGGGATAAAGATATGTTTGTTTTTACTGGGATGGGTTCCCCTCTGTTGGTCTGGGTCTGAGTTGAGGGTGGCAAAACTTGGAGAGTTTTTTTAGTATGTTCTTCTCCACCCTGTAGCACTGTACAATCTCCTGCTCATGTAGCCCCTGGAAGGGTACCCTGGGCATCAACACTCTTCTACTTCTCAGTCTAGGCCTATTGTAAGCAGCACCATCAGCACTGCCCTCATCCTGTAGCACATACAGATGTAGATGATCAGCAGCCATCCCTAGCATTCTATCTGTTGAAATTCCCAAGTGTGTAATCCAGTGGTGCAGAGTATGTGGGAAAATCAGATTGCAGGGTGTATGTATACTTTGTAGTGGTGTGCTACAGATGTACCTTTGTGTTTGGCTAACTATAATGCATTCCACCTGTCAGGTATATCAGTGAGGGATTTGAATTTCCCAGTGTCTGTGGAACAGGACATAATAGTATGTTATACATGATTGGCTTTCCTAGGCTATAACCTTTTTTTTTAAATAATGTCCCTGCTAAGCACTGAGGCGTGGCGTGAGTATATACACTGTTCAGTAGACTGGACACACCCCCATGCATGGGTATGCTCAGCATAGCTTAAACCAGCTAAAATACGTGCCCCACAGCTAAACAAAGCTTAGCAGCACTAGACACAATTCCCTGCTTAGCTGAGCTGTGCAGCACGCAAACAGGTGCCGCTCAGCTCCAATATGCTTAAACATAATGTGACACAACCCCTTTTCATGTCAGTAATCTCTTCTGTGGGCACCAACATGGTCCAGGAGCTACACCAGTGTTATCTATAGACACAGGAGCCCATTGCTGTTATTCAGTAACCCCAGCTCATTTGCATACTGATCCATGCATACAACCTGGATACTTCACTATTCCAGGGCCAGCGTCCTTAGCAACCACTGACATCTACCATTGTACATACTGCTTGCAGGGTCCTATAATGCATTATTCTCACATGTCTTGTTTTTGATTTTACAATTTTTAATATATATATATATATATATATATATATTTTTTGCATACAGCATGTTTACGAGCTGCTGACCATCAGCTGTGGTACACTTTGGACTCCTACACGGGGTCTGCACTACTACCTATCTGCTTTCTGGATCACTCCAGCACCTTCATTTGATCTCATTTGCATGAAATTCACCTCCTTATGAGGTGATTTGCATTCCACAGACACTTCCATGTCCACATACTCGTGCACACTCCTCTGCACTGTTTACTGGATCACATGGCTGCTGCTTTGCATGTTGGGGCTGTGCCACTCTTCCTACGTGGAAAATAACTCCATGTAGGCTTTATTGAATTCCCCCATAAACTAATGCACAATACTGAAAAATGGCCAAGCTTAGCCAATATTCTTAATCAATTTATTCCTTATCAAACTCTACAATCCAGTGATAGACTTATTATGTATTACCAAATCAACTAACCCAGCAGGAGACTCTCTGTTCTCATGGCATGTCTCTAAAATGAGGAGTGCCATTGCATTCGCTGTAACAGTAGACCCTTCTCACAAATCCTTTATAAAATTCCTAAAAATGCATCTCACGGATTATTGGACTTGGTCATGCTCCACCACTGGTTAAAATACTATTTCTTTTCAGTTAGTCAAATGTTAACTAATCCAGCTTTTCTTTTCTAAACCTAAGGTGATATTCTATGCTTTCTCTCTCATTATTATGTATTTTTCTCTGGCTATTTATGTCCATGCCTCTGCATATCTTATTTCTCTCACATTACTGCATTGCCTCATCTGGCTATTTTATATCCATGTTCCTACCTGTCTTATTTTGCTTGTGGTCTATAATCTTTCGCAATTCAGTATGCAAGGTGAACTCATTGTTATTGTTACATTTTGCTGGATGTATGCTGCTCATATGCATTTAAAATTGTTAAATTGTCTGCCTATTTTGTACTGTACAAATGTTTGAAAATTGTAATGTCAAAACTCATTTATTTTGTATAAATTCATGTTGATCTTTTCTTCCCAGGCATTTGCTGAAAAGGAGATCTAACCCAGTTATATCATCCCAGTAAACAAATGTAGATATATAATAAACAAAATAGCTACCTCACCATTTCTATCTTTACATCATGCCATTCTTCTAAACTGTCTAGAATTCTGCAATATATATATATATATATATATATATATATATATATATATATATATATTTAGACCTATCCATTGTAAAATTTTTCATATGGTAAATTGCTGAATATTGTATTCAGTTAGTAAAACTAGATATTAGAGTTTCAAACTTCTTATTGTTCAAAAAAATGTATCATGTTGATGCAGTCCTCCTGAATGTGTGCCATGACATTGCACCTACACTTGAACATTGTGCGAGGTCTCTTCATGACCTCACAACATTCAAGTGTAATATGATAAGACTTGGTTTATAGGTTCACAGGTAGGTACTAGGCTATCTGCCCAAGGGCATTTATAAGCCTAGCCAGAGTGTATTGGCTTCTGCCACCCCATTGATTAATTAACTGATCCTCTGTCAAGCAGAGCCAATGAAGTGATCCCAGGGGTGTATTTTCTGTTACCCATCCACTCGTCAAGGTTTGTCTTGAAGAGTGTTAGTTAGGGCTCTGCCTAATGTAGTTTGGAATTTTGTTCCAAAGCGTTGGGAGACTCTGTGACAGGAATCTATCAATCCAGCATGTTCTATTTATTGCTGTGATGAGGTTTAGCTCACTAGACAGTGTGAAACTTACCATCTCTGTCTTAAGTAAGGTGAAGTTTGCTTTAGAAAAGTTTTTTACTGTGGTTTCCTTAGTTGGGGAGTGTGGTGGTGGAATGTGGACATCCAGAGTGATTAGTTTATGGTCTGATCTAACCAGTGACCGGTTAACCTCCAGTGTGGAACACCTATCGCCCATGTTGGTGATGACCAGGTCCAATATGTTTTCACCTCTGGTAGGGGAGTTTACCAGCTGATCCGGGGCATTTGAGTTGATGAATTCCAGGAAGCGCTGGGCCTGGGAGTTTGTACTCGAGTAGTTTTCCCAATTAATGGTAGGGTAATTGAAATTGCCTAATATCAGGATGTTCGGAGGGACCTTCATATTTTCCAGTGTCTCCAGAAAGGTAGTGTGGTGGTCCTGGGACATGGAGGGTGATCTGTAGCAGGCCACAATCTGCACTGCAGATTTGCCCGATGTTAGTTGCACATGGATGATCTCAGAGGTATCATGCTGCACCACTAACTTGGAGGTGTAGGTATCCTTGATGAATATGGATACACCCCCTCCTTTTATGTTTCGGTCCATGTTCTGTGGCTGAACCATGTGGTATGAGATGTAGCCTGGTAGTGCTGGGGTGCTCTCTGGAGCCTTGAACCAGGTTTCAGTTACTGCACAGATGTCGACATTCTCCATACTGGGGAGTGCTTCGAGCATGTGCATTGTGAGATTTAAAATCCTGGCATTGAGTAGCATAACCCTCAGTTTTTTGTTAATTGTGCTGTTTACGGAAGTGGGTTTGACTTTTGAGCCTTGCCTAAAAAAGGCACTATGGTTGAATGGTGAAGTCAAGTAAAGCCTCTTTCCCTGGGGCATTTGTCATGCTGTAGGTCTGTTTTGTGTTTACAGGGGTGCATTATTTTGTTGTTCATATTTTACAGATATTTTAGAGCAAAGAAAATATATATTTCATTGCTCTAAACTAAAAACAGAATATAAAAGAACTCCCTGGTTGCATGGCACCCAAGGTGGAGACCTAGTTCTCCTGTGTTTAAGACCAGCTCTGCTGCCATAGTATACATTTTGTGATAGATGTTCTCCTGTCTAGAGGATAGTGTGCACCATAGCTGATGCCTAAAGCAGCTTGTCTGCACAGCTTTTTCCATAATAGGCACCACCTAGAGACTGTGTTGCTGGACCTGAATACTTTCAGTTTTGAATTTAGGTTTGAATTCCTTGCCTTCCATCCTTGATGTGGGAACACCCATTATGTTTTGAAAGGTGGGATGAGCTGAATGCAGCCAGAGGGAGAACATGCAAACTCCTTGTGTGTGAGGCATCTGTCTGAATAAAATATAATCTACCTACAGCAGCCTCCACCTCAGGCAATAACACATCCACCTTAAATAACATCTCTGATGAATAGTCATTGGCATTACTCAGAGAGGGAGTTAGAGATGAAATGGTATGACAATCTCCAAGGCCAAATGGCTTGCAAGTCAAGCAAAGATTAGAACTCATATTCAGTTTGCTACTATACAAAATGCTAACCCCTGAAACATTTTCACATATTGCAGACAATTTTTAAGAACCTCCACTTAAAATTCAGATGTTTTTTAGAGTCTGTGCCCAGCCAGCTAGTAGAAAAAACTGTCCTGCACTGCACCGATCATGCATTTTGCACATAAGCTTCTAAACTGTGTAAATACTTTCCAAACTCACTAAAAGACTTTCTTTCCTATTCAGAATTTAGATGTCACCTCCAAATATATTATTGCAGTAAACTCACTGTAGGTGTACTCAGAGAGAACATATCACATAAATCACACTGTTCCACATATCTCTCTTGCCCCCCCCCCCCATCACAGATCTTCCCTTTATACTTTGAAGCTTTCAAACCACTTATATAGATACTCTTCACATTCCTTCTCTTTTTCTGTTTCTTGTGTGGACAGTATGGATATTTTTCTTAAGCTTTTGTAGTATGTTATACTTAGAAGTGCATTTAATGTTTGCATTTTATACACAATGCATTTTTATTGTGATTTTAATCATTTGAGCTGTGCCTCAAACAGGTTCAGTAGTATTACTGAGCTTCCTCTTTAGACAAAGTAACATATACAAATTAATATATAGATACATAGATACATTGATACATATACATACATACATACATACACAAATATGTAAATAAATAAAATACATAGATAGATACATAAATAAATGCCCATGCAATCCTGTATCAGACACAATCTGTCTCATATGATTTTTGCCAGTTTGTATGAAAGTTTAAGGCAGTTATACTTGACAGGAATGTGTATTTTGCTGCAGATTGACATCTTATCAACTAAAACTACAGATACATTAAAGATGCAAAGTACATATACCACATCCATGCTCTTGTGGAACATGCCTAAGACCAAAGATAGTCCATAAGGTGGGTAGCTCCAAGGGCTCTAAGTGCATGTCCTTAAGCCATTCCTCATTGTCTGCCCAACAATTGCTGTGAGAATGTTTATGGGAGAGCTGTAGGACTTGTGATTGCTGAACATAAACTGCATACATGACCTTGGTACCAGATTCTAATAGCCTCCCTCACTCCCCAGGTCTATTGTAGACCACTAGAAGACAGATTCCTTTAGAAGAAAGATGTCCACTCTACACTAAGGTCACATTGTCAACATTCTGTCAGCAGTAGCATTTAGGGTGTGTCTCAGTTGTATGACATGGAAAGAGGATGAAGAAGAAGAAGATGAGCTGGAAAGGTAAGCAAGGCTGGGAAAGGGGGTAGAGTATTTTCCATAGACACAGGACAATTAACATACTTCCAAATTTCATTTGTAATTAGTGACATATTGCAGTAGATATAGTATTAACAATAATACTATGTATTCATAAGTTCACCAAAACTGGCCAGGCTTTAATGAGTGAAAAGAATGCTGACTCTCCTAAAATGGTGTTATAACTGGGATTCTTTGATTTAAACATGCAAGTTTTGTCTTGCAATAATTCATACATAATGTTATATTATTATGTTTATGAGTAAGAGTCTTTTTGTATGCATCTATATCGATAATTGCTTGCAAAGGTCCATCAAAAATATTTCATAAGCTAAGATCAATTTCCATTGTACAAAACAATACTGTTAAATTCACAAAATAAATTATTTGCATTGTTTTCTGTAATTTAGATCTCTTGTGCAGAAGCTTTTCCTTGTCATTATCCTCCTTAATTATCTCTGCTAACTATTGCTGATTGTGGATAACATTTCTTTTTCAAAAATGTACAATTACTAATGCTACTCGTAATAGCTTGTTGAAATACTAAAACTATAGCTTGTAAACATTGCTGCGGGGTACTTATGAAGTAACTGTTAAACAATCTCTGAAATATGCCATTCCAATATGCCATTCCTTTTAAAATTAATGTAGACATCTCTGTGAAGATTGTATAACACTGTAAAGAGAATTGTGTTACACATATTATTGTACATGGTTCTATGAGTGTCTGTTTGTAGCTTCGGTGATAGCTAAAAAGGGATCCATTGACCAGTCTACCTACCCAGTAAACAAATACATTGTTTTACACATACATACCCCAACAATCTCACACACACACACACACACACACACACACACACACACACACACACACACACACACACACACACACACACACACAATCATTTTAAAGTAATCTATGAAATATACTAGTCCAAGGAAAACACTCCCAGTAGCACTAAATGTCTGGCATAAACAAAGTCTACAATTTTACTGTTGGAGAAACATACTAGTCCCGTTGAAATTATTAATGTGAACAACCCTGAAAATACTGCATGACACTGTTTTGAAAATGATACTGAATATGTTATTGTGTACATGTCTGTAAATATTGTTTACTTGTAGTTCTAAAAGTGTCGGTGGACCAGTTCACCTACCCAATAAACAAAGCTAACTGACTAAATAAATGATCATGCACATGTGCATGCAAACACACATGCACACACACATGCACACACACACACACACACACGCACACACACACACACACACACACACACACACACACACACACACACACACACACGCACGCACATATCACACAAAAAAACAAGAAAAAAGAAAAATAAGCACAAAATCAGACTAGTGAATGAGGAACATTTCCAGTGCTTTACTTTGATCAATTGTAAGAAAGTCAGTCATAGTTATATATAATAATGTACTGCAGACCCCCTAAACACACACACATACACACACACACACACACACACACACACACACACACACACACACACACACACACACACACACACACACACACACACACACACACCACCCTTGACAATACAGATGAATGGTTTTATTTTGAGTAAGTGGGAGTGCAGGTCATTTGCTTTCACATACACTTGATCTCCCCAAAATAATTTGTTTTTTGAATGCGGACATGACTGACTGTGGTAAAGAGAAAAAAATTCTACTTGTTGCAGTGCATTTCTTCTAGGCCTCTATTCACCCTATTCCTGCTGACTGTTTTTCAGGAGAAAGGTTAGCATCAAGGTAGCCATTTGTGCTTTCTGCTTGCCTCAACTCACTTCTTTTTTAGCTTAGATAACCAATATTTGCACAGTTCCAGACATTTGATGTTCGCGCATTCTAATAATGCATTTATGCACTGGCTAGAGGAGGCATACTGCTCAGTGCTGCTTTTCCTCAGTCTTTCTGCTGATTCCTGGCATGCCTTTCCTTCACTAGCTGTCACACATGCAGTGAACTGGATGCCTTCCCCCAGGTTAGTTAAGACAGCAGAAGATGTTTCTGCAGCTCTCAAACAGGTCTTCTAGTGCAAAGGATACTACATGATCCCAGGACTGTGACAGCTCAATTGTCATTTGTATGTTTTATCTTGTTACACACACACACACACACACACACACACACACACACACACACACACACACACACACACACACACAGATACACACACACATACACACGCACACACACATGCACACAGAGACAAACAGTGATCAACAGCTCTTCTATCACTGGCACTGCCACATGCATAATGACTTTATCATAGATAAACATTAGTGGTGTCAACAGCTGTAAAGGGAAATGTATTCTGCCCATTATGTGCTTCAACCTGTTTAATCCTTATACTCATAGACGGGTTCTTATGATGACTTAACTGTAACTAAGTGACTGCAAATGTTGGAAAAATAGAGGTATCTTTCTTATATATATTCATAAATTCAAAGATGTATAGATTGTTAGTAGGCTAATGACTTGGGGACACTTTCTAAACCTAGCCAAGTTTTCCAGAAATAATAATGGTGTCCTAAATAGGACATTGAAAGCCAGGCATTTATAAGATACCTCTGTCCATAAGTGATATAGGTACTAGGCCCAGTGCAAATTTACTATTCCCCAGCCACTGGTCTAGGTTGTACATAAACTGGGTAATAGATGAACTCAGCTTCAAATATATGGAAAGCCTGTTCCATTGGAGGGTCAGTCTCTGGGACACATATCTGTCTCCTCAACATGTTCTGTTTAAGTCACAGGCAAAATTCAGGTCCCTAAACCTTGTATTTTTGGTATTCTTTGACACACAAATATGTAGGAGATTCATAAGTGTGGGGTTTGTGGATACCTTGTAAACCAGGCATAGGTCACACCTCAGGGATCTATAGAAGGCTGAGGTGCTCTACATAAGACAGGTTTGTTATGCCTTGTATCCTTTTTGTAAGGAACCTCTGAGATTGCTCTAGTTGTCGCACATGCCTGGTCAGGTACATACCAAAGAGAGCATTGTACTCTATGACTGGTATGATAAGGGTGGAGTAAAGTGGAATAATGACCTCTTTGGACCTAGATGTTATGTCCTTACTTATAAGTTGTGCAACATAAAAGTATTTCCTCACCACTGTGGGCACATGGTCGAAGGTAAAGCTACTGTCTACATGCATGCCCAGATCCCTGACCTCTGGGTCAACTCTTAGGGGTGTATTATCAACATAGTAATTAGCCAGATAGGTTGACTTCTCAAAATGTACAATTATGTATTTCTTATCACTGAGTTTAAGACCGTAGCTTTGGCACCATTTGTTAGTCAGAGATTGACCTTCTTGAAGAATGCTAGTGTCTGCAGAGGATTCGATGATAACCCTTGACTTGTAACTATCTGCAAACTTTGTCACCCATAAACCTTCAGCATTTGCTTCCATTTTAGAGAGATAGATGCCAAAAATGAGCAAGAATAAAAAGGAGGGGGACTCCACAAGTGATTCACCACTTGATGGAGGTGGCCTCACTGGTTTTGACCTCCTGTGTCCTATCAGTAAGCCAGTTGGCCATCCATCAGGTGATAAAAGGGTTTAAATTAGAGAGATTGTCTATAATGCCTGAGTGGGATATTGTATGAAAAGCCTTGCCCAGGTCAAGGTAAGCTGTGTGCACAGTTTTATCTTCATTCAATGCTTTGATGACCCTCTCGGAAAGCCCACCAGATTTAATAGGCATGACCTTTCTTTAACAAAGCTGAACTGTAATGGATCCAGCATTTGTAGGTTACCTATGTCCTCATTAATCATGTCCATGATGATTCTTTCCATGGCGTCATATATGAGCTTGGTAAGACTTATGGGCCTGTAGTTACCGGGATCAATGGTTGGACATCCTTTGAGCAGGGGGAATGGCTGTAGCCATCTTCCATTTCTTGTGCACAAAACTTAAAAGAAGGCTCCAGTTGAAAAGTGATTCAAGTGAACCAGATAGGTCATATTTCATGCTATTTATTACACATCCCAGGATGTTATGGGTGCCTATCAATGCAGTGATTTTGGCCTTGGAAAGTGCATTGATGACCCATGGTAATGATTGGGGGGATTGTGGTATGCAGTATTCCCCCTGGAATATCAGGGTGAAGTGGGGAGAGAAATTTCAGCTAAATCTGTCAACCAAAAGGTTGGCAATGGCCTCCAGTTCAGTATGGGTTATGCCATTTTCAACAAGTTCTGTGCATTGTTGTGTAAGGTTGCACACATAGCTGTAGAAAGCTTTGTGGTTGTACTTTGGCTGAAAAGCTATTTTTCTTCACATTTAGCCTTTGAATTATTAATTAACCCTCTTAACTGCCTATTTAGTTTAATCATGGAACTTTTAGTATGTACTGCATTAATTTTACTACACTTGGCCAAGATATTTTTTTCTTTTGTTGTATGACCAATTAAAATTGTGATTCTACCAGGGTGGCTTGTCTTTTGAGTTTGTCTTATTCTTAATATGAGTAGGCACAGCTCACTCTCTACAGCTATCAATATGGCTGTACAGAGATTTCGTAAATAACTCAGCATATGCCATGATATTTATTGGGTTTGGGGGGGGGTGCTTAGAAATTAGCCAAGGTATCACTTAGAGAGAGGTTAGCCTTAGAGTAGCGCCTCAAGGTGTTTGGTTTCACTGGATCCCCAGATTCAAATTTTATTTCAAGTAATTCTGTCTTATGGTTAGATTTGACAATTGAAGGCATACCATTGGGTAAGACACATAGGTCCCTGATGATCATGAGTACAAGGTCATAGATGCATGTACTACTGGGAAGATAATGGACTAACTGTTCCAGGATGTTGAAGTTGCTGGGCTTGTGCATTAGAAGTGGTATGGGTTTCCCAGTCTGTAGGGGGGTAGTTGAGCTCCCCCATGAATATCATATTGGGATGAATGATGAGGGACTCTAATACATTGAGATAAGTTTTATGGGTTTCTTGGGACATGGAGAGGGACCTATAGGTTGCAAAGGATATGGCATGAGACCCTGTTTATGGTGATCTGCACTTGTATTACTTTGAGTGGGTCATTCACTTTAACTAGTCTGGATGTAAGGTTGGTTTTAATATAGACTGATAACTCATCCACTTTTAGTTCTCTCCTGTCTAACAGCTGGTCTAAAGCTGTCAAAGGCATTATAATTTCATTGCTGGGGTACTCTCTGTGATTTTAGACCATGTCTTCATTACTACACAGATGTCTACACTTTCTTGGGAGAGGAAGGCTTGCAGGGAGTGAAGTTTCTTGTTAAGACTTCAAGCATTGAGCAGTACCACCTTCAGATATTCCTTCACAGGTTCATATAAGTCATTAGGTTTATCAGTTTAGCTTTGCCTAAAAAAGCACTATGGGGTGGAAAAAGTCTTTGCCAATATCCAAAAGCCTAGAAGGTATATGTGCAGACTGCCCTTGTTAAAGCACTGGTCTGTCAACCATATCCTCCTAGGCCATCAAATATTGCACCCCCTTGGATTGGCACCAGAAGCTAAGCTAATTGTTAAAATCAATAATTTTCTTTTGGTAACATGGCATCATCCTTAGAGAAGGTAGTATACTGCTCAGTGCTAGGCTGTTACCTGCCTGAGAAACATGATCAGTGAGCTCAGTCACGTCTCTCTACATATAACCAAAGGAGGTACGTCTCAGGTCATTAACACCCACATGGACTTGGACAGAGTCATACTGGTACATGTGGTTCAATGACCTGAGTACTGTGTGACTTCATGGATCCTAGCCCCAGAAAGAAGCTAATCATGACTCTCTCCTTACTCAGTCTGGAGAGGGGAAATTGTTATTGCCACACTGTAGAATTAAAAATGACCAGGAATTTGACTGTGCACTGGTTTGTTTAAGGGCTTAGCAATAGAGGCACTGGATACAGTGTTACTACGTTTAGCTGTAGGTGCTGTTTTAATGGAGTGTTTAAATGATGGCTGAGGAACCTATTTTTGATTGAATTGGGCTGGGCAGGAAGTCTTAGTCTGGTTCAAATGTTAGCTTTTTTTAATTAGAGTAGCATTAAGATAATTCATCTAAACATTAAGCTTGTAAAATATTAATTGCATTTCTCATTTTGAAGTGTGCAATTGAAAAGTTTCATTTCAGTGGTACCCCAGAAAGAAATACACCAGCCACAAAAAAAAAATAATAATAACTTAAAATGAAAGTGTTACAATTACATTATTATAATCAGATAAAAGTTATCTGAGTTTGACAAAAAATATCTACAAAATTATTTAAAGTTTCAGTTCTCACAATCAAACACATACCTAGACTTGGACAAATACAACACAGTTATTTGAATTTGAACAGAAAGGGGGAACATGAGAAGAGAGATCACAGTGACAGTGATAGTAGGCCTCAGTGGGTTTTGGAATGTCAAAGTTCATTAAACATTTAAATGATGCACAATTACATTTTAGGGAAGTCTTGAAAGTCTGTTTTTTCTATAGGAATGCAAAAACAGATTATGGGTGAGTCTTTTCAGGATTTAGCTACAACCAGAGATATCTGGAATCATGTTTTTTGTGTATTAACACTTGAGACAGGCTCTCCTAAATATCTCCTGAGTTTAAATACCTTTTGAAATTTTGGAGACTGTAATTGCGATTGTTAGAATACCAAAACTTTTTGTATGCAAATAATGGATGAAACTACAAATGCAGAGAATATACACTAAGCCCAAAAGTGCAATAACTGTCAAAATGCCCACCCTTCTCTAATCCACAGTGATCTCTGAATTTGTATATGTAAGTAGCAGTGTTGGTGGGTGCAGCCCACCTTGTTTGCAATGTGAAAAGGGGTATAACAGCAAGTTTTGAAATTAACGTTTTACTTAAAAGGTTTGAGACCTCACATTTGAGGTCTTGCATTTCTGATAGGAAGGCCCTTATTTCACACTGGTATTATCTTCACATATTCACTTCAGACAATGAGGAATACTTTGATAAGTTCTGAAGCATATAAGTGAAGCATTGCTGTTTAACAGATAACTGATGATCAAAATTTAACTAGCTGATACTGTTTATGCATGAGTAATAGTGAAATTTGCTATAATGGCCTATATCAAATATTGCTATTCATATGTATGCCTGCTGAAAGTTGCTTACCACAGTCTTGCAGTAGATAGCCTTGTCATCTCACAGCACAAGGTTTTCCAGTTCAGTTCTCAGCTGGGGTACATTCTGTGTGCAATCTGCATGTTCTCCCTATGCTCGTGTAGATTTTTTCCAGTTTCCTCTCACATTCCAAGGTCATGCAGTAGGTGGATTGGACACTATAAACTGACCATAAGTGTGTGAATACATGCCTGTGATTGATATATGGAAGAACAAATCTAGCAGGGCTAGCCACCTGGTGGTATGAACCTTTTTTCTAGATTGTCACTGTTGAAGTGATACTACAATCCCATGTAAAAAGTGGAGAAGAAAGGGGCTGTGAATGGATGGAGTTGTTATAGAAAGATGGTGATAGTCCACTAAATATTAATTAACAATAAGGAATGCACTAGCATTATATAACCTACCAAGAGTCAATCTAGCCTTAGTAATAGCATTTCTCAGATGTAGGTCAGATTTTAGTTGATCACCAATAATACAGCTAAGAAGCTTTGGCAATAGGTTTTACTGTAGTGGCCTTTTCAGTGGATGATGAGACTAATGCATTTTAATAAGTTTAAAGTTGTTTGCAACTGAGGCATTTGCATTAAGGCAAAAGTAAGGAGCTGCAACATAAGTGTAGTGGTTTTGGGAGCAGATAGCATTAGTTTAATTATGTTCACATTAAGATGCAGGCTAAAAGCACAAAGTCATGTTTGTAATCCGTGAAAACCAAGTTGCAGATTGATGTTAATGGACTGCTTTTAGTGGTCAGCATGGAAGATTATGGATTCATCAGCACAGTGGGCAAATGTTATACCTGAGCAGTTGCTGCCCATATTATTCACAATGACTGTGGGAAGGAATGGCCCAGTACAGGCACCATGGGATTTCCTGCATTTACTGGATAAAAGGAGAGGCAGTATCATTTCATCTCATAGTTTGTCCTTGCTAGCAGCATAAACAGAGTACTAGATGGTGACACTGAGTGTGAATACAAGTCTTACTAGTATTCCCAGAAACCTATAATGACAAACACCCTTGCCCCTAATAGGTACGGCCAACATGTAAATGTTCTGCTCGTTTCAAGGTTATTCATATTTAAAATATAAGGGCTAAAAGCTTCATGGAAATGTGCACTAGACTTGCAAAGATCCTCATGATTTAATAGCCTTGTAACTACATAGGATCATTGTCAAAAGCTTCGGATAGATCAAAGTTTATCTTTCCAAGAAATTTACCACTATCTAACTATATATGTACAACATAATGTAAACATGGACATTGTTCCTGTACAGGTGGATACTGAATCCTAGATTCGTTGTCACTGTAGTGGTGGGTCCTGAATCTAAGAGTAGTGTTCAATACTGTATTGGAGCTGATTAAGTCGTGCAATAGTTGAAGATGCACTCACTTCTCAAAGATCTTTTAAAGTAGTGAAAGAAGGAAAAATTGGTCAGTAATTGTTTAGCATAACTGAAAAACATATTTAAACAGAAATACCACTGCCTACTAGAAGCATAGCTAGATTAACCAGTCCCCTGTACCTGTACCATAAACCAGATCCTCTCCCCCTTAGATCTTCAAGTAAAGAGCAAAAAAAAAAAATTTTAACTTGTAAATTGTAACAAACTTTGTAGTAAGTAGTTAATACAGTTTAGGGAATTCATGGAGTGCTGCAATGCTCATGTTAGACTGCAAATGCAATACTGGCTTTCAAAAGCCAGAATTTCATTAAAGATCAGGGTTGGCTGATCGCTCTCCCAAACACTTTGCATCTGGGCATTTGCTCCTCTCATCCCACCCTTGCTACACTACTGCCTGCTTGCATGTATTAAGGGTGTATCCTTCCTTAACGGGGCAATTAATGAACAAATAAGCTGTATAGGCATATATATATATATATATATATATATATATATATATATATATATATATATATATATATATATATATATATAAAATAAGCTGTATAGGCGAGATATATATCATAAGAACCTCAGGTCTAAACCTTTAGGAATTTTATAGCAGATCAACAGAAAGTCAGGACAATGGTAGCTCTACAGTGATTAGAAGTTGCTCCAAATCAAGATTTGTGCCATAAGGTACACATTTTTGAACAACTTCATGAAACTGATTAATGAAATGTTTTGAAACCCCCATGCCATTTAGTTGAGGAAAGGGTAAAAGTGGCTGCTATGACTTTGGTTAAGAATCTGGCTAATAGTTGCAAACCATTCTGGATTTTGACATATTATTAGCACTACTGACTGGTCATAGTAAAACATATTTTCTAGCCATAATATCATTCTTGATTTTGTTACAGGCCTCAATTAACATGTTGTAGTTAGATTCAAGCTTTTTTGATTGTCATTACCTATAAGTATTTTCTCTGTTAGATATCAATTATTTAATGACAGAAGAAATACCTGATACAACCTTTCCATAAGGGGATATGTCAAAATGTTGAAACAATATTGAAGCAGAACATACATTTATCCAAGGCAAACCCTTGTATAATAAGTCTGATGAGCCCCATTTCTGAGTACCATATTGGGTGGAATAGTAATTTATTATGCAGTAAAGTAGTTAACCTGAGGATCTTTTGATACTATACTAGAAAAGTTCATGGTGTCATAGATGTTTGGACCTGTTTTGCTACCAGCACTTACATAATTTGTTGCTGTTGATAGTTTCAGCATTTCCGGAATTTTGCTTTCTTACAAAACATATACCATTCATTTAATATAGATGGAGAATATAAACTTCAGCATTTTCTTACATGTGAGATTTAATCAAGAATTCAATTAAACTATGAAATGTTATAGTTGGCTGCAAAATAAACACTGAGTTTTTCTTTCTTGCTAATGTATTTATTTCTTAAGTACATGAGTCTGCTAATGTTTTGTCTTACTGCTTTAAAAACGTATACATTTTTCATATTTCAAAATAAGTAAAATTTGACCAGTCTCATTGATTGAACTTCTCTGCACTGTATGCTGCTAATGTAATATTTTATTATGCATGGGATTTTGATAGTCTTTCATTCCTGGAATTATTTTTGGCTAAAACTCAAAAATGGTGGGGCAACACAGCTATAAAAAAATAGTGATATTCAAATTCTCATCCAGCTTTATTTATATATCTGGACTTATACACGAAGACAGCCACAATGAACGAAGGCTTGCAATCATGTGCAGGTACATATTTTTTCCTTAAATATTTTTATTGAACATTTTAACATCAAAACAATAATATATAACATTAGAAATATAAATATTTATATAACTAAAGAACAAAAGCAAACATACAAAGATCAACAAAAACAAATATTTACAAAGATGTCTACTATACAATAAGAACTCCAGAAAGAAAGATTGAAAAATCAAATAATAGCTGTACTAATTATTTTTGAATTCTGTTTTTCCAGCACTCATTTGAATTTCAACCATATATTATGTGAAGAGGTGGCTCTAGATGTTCTTGTTTTGATCTTGATAAGTTCAGGTTGACATACTTCAGTTGACATGTTTACAAATTCTTTCATAGTAGGAGTAAACTAATTTTTCCAATTTTTCAGTAATGCCTTTTTTTGCTATTATTAAAATACTCCATGAAAGAGTGTAGCTTATTCTCATAATTCATGTAGGAATAGGTGTAGTAAATAAAATTAGAGATTAGATTAACATAAATTTATCATTGAAAACAACCTGTAAAAAAGAATTTGCATTTAAGCTTTATGCAATCAAAAACATATGCTTCTTCCAGTCAGCTCTTAACATTTAACTTACATCTTCAACATCCTATATCTTTTTGTACATTAATTCAATTTTATGTGGTGTAATGAAAATTCTGTGCATGAACTTCCAAGAGAATACACTCAATCTTGGTGAATAAGTGGTTTATTTTGAACATTGAAGTATTAATTTTTTATCATCTTCACTTGGAGAATTATTATCAATATGTTTAAAATAATCCCGATAGCTTTCTCTATAGTATATTGTTGAATCTTTAATCACTTTATATATTTTAGATAGAAGTCCTTTCCCTATCATATTCTGGTGTATTAAAATAGTTAAAAGGTCAATACATTTAGGAATTGTGTTTCTTACTACTGGTTGTATTAAAATGATCTTATGTTCAATGAATTGTCTACAGTTTTGAATTTCTAGCCACATATCTTTGTTTATATCAAACTTACCTATGATATGTTAAATATTTTATAACTTCCCACTATCCAGCAATTGATACCAAAATAGCAGATTATTTATCTTTAAATGTAAACATTGTTATTATATTGAATGTATTATTATTATTTTGAGTTAAAGCTATTGGACATAACAAAATATCCATGTTTTATTCAGAGTTTTTCTAAATAAAGTTTTTAAAGGTAGTTAATATCATGTTAATATTTGTGTCTTTCAGCTTTTTCCCGGTTAGGGGTCACCACAGCGGAACTCCGGTCCGCTAATGATTGGCAGTAGATTTTTACGTGCTGGCTTGCCGGGCCTAACACACAACCTTCAACGAAGGAATGCCCATTCACGCATGTCGCCACACAGAAGACGCTCTAACTGAAAATCGAACGGGCAATGTCTAACTGTGAAGCGACAACGCTACCGCAGCACCACCACTGCAGTAATATCATGTTAATATAATAAGAATTAATTGATTTCTTTTTTTACATTCTGTGAAACAGTCTTTTAATAGTCAATGAAAATTACTAATTTATTATATTATGATGTGGTCTTATCAGATGATTAGATTTAAACCGAATGCGTCCTTGAATTTCTTTCCATTTGGCATTATAATTATTGTTTAATCAAGAAATTATTGTCTTAACAGTTGAAAATAAAAAATATATTTCTAAATCTACAAGTCCAATACCAGCCAATGCCCAATCTGTAATATGATGATTTAAAGCCAACCTAGGTTTATTGGGAAACCAAAAAATTTAGAAACACATAATTATACCCTTTCAAACTACTTTTTGAGGGAGGGAGAGATAAAGATTGCATTATATACACATTTTTAGAAAGAATAATCATTTTACTTAAAGAACGTGTATCTTCCATGATAAAAAATAACTTATTCCATCTATTAAGAATATGTTTTATGGAATGTAAAATAGTATTACATATGAGTTATTATATTTTTAATTTTATCTGTTAAAGTTATCCCTAAGTCATCAAATTGTTTCCCTTCTACTAAGTATTTAGGGAATTTTCTATTTTAGTAGAATTACAATTCACAGGTAATATTTTAGTTTTATTTTCATTAAAGCTAAGTCCTGATTTCCTCTGGAAGATTTCTGTTGCATTGAATACTGCCATGTTGTGTCTTTTGGCTTTTTCCCAGTTAGGGATCGCCACAGCAGAACTCCTGTCCGCTAATGATTGGCAGTAGATTTTTACATGCCGAGTTGCCGGCCCTGACGCACAATCTTCAATGAAGGTACGCCCATTCACGCAAATACAGAAGACACTCTAGCTGAGAATCGAACAGGACAACGTCATACTGTGAAGCAACAATGCTACCGCAGCACCACCACCGCAGTTCACACTGAATACTGCCATAAGAGAAGAATTACAATATCTCAGAGTCAATAACACATCATCTGCAAATAATTGTATTTTGGAGATTAAATAATTATTTATTTGTATACCTTTGATGTCTATATTTAATCCTATATAATTTGCAAAAGGTTCCATAATTAGAGTAAAGAGCAATGGAGACAAAGGACAGCTAGGTTTAGTACCTTTAGAAATTATTATTGACTGAGAGATATATGAACCTATCTTGATATATACAAAATCATTTTCATAGAGAAGATTAATATGTTGTACGACATTATTTGAAAAGTTACACTCCTCTAGTACTAACAAAAGTTATTTCCAACTGACTGAGTGAAATGCACTATTGATATGTAGACTAACTGAAGTTAGCACATCTTTTATTTTCTTAGCATAATCTATTATTGTTATTTCTCTTGATATTGTCATAAGTATTCCTTTTTAAAATAAAACCAGTCTGATCATTATTTACTAATATATGAATAAACTGTTTTATTCTGCAAGCATAGATAGCCATGAATACTTTATAATCTATATTTAATAATAAAATTAGTCCATACGAAGAACATTGTGTTGAATCTTTGACAGATTTTAAAATTGGAAATATACAAGTATATTTCCATGAAGGTGGAACTTTTGCTAGTCATTCAACTATTGAAAATACTTCCAGCAAAATACACAAGGCTTGTTTGGACATCATTTTATATAATTTGTGTATTATACCATCATTTCCAGGGGCCATATTGAGTTTTAATTTATTAATTTGAGGTTTGAGTTCAGACATAGAAATAGGCCTATAAATTAATTTCAAATGATCTTCCAAAAGTCTATTTTTAATATATTTTTTTAGAAATGTTTTAAATTATATCTTGTGTACACATTATTGGATTATGTTGATTCATTTTAAATGCATCAAGAATGTCTTCTATTGCAGGTACACATTTGATGGCTGGGATTCATAAACCACCTATGAATGATACAAGGAAATTACTGCATTACTTAAGGAGCAGAACACCTGCCTGTTATCCAGTAATATACTGTGGCTGCAAGTGGGAGGTTGGACAAGGGAAAAGCAGAAGCAATCTCTATCATTGTAGAGCTCATAAACTAATGGCATACAGAAATACACCTCTGACATTACACATAGTCCAGTCTGTTTATAGTTAATGTTCTTTCGGGCCAGCTGTACATCAAAATATCACAGTGCACTTGTGAATGGGCTGACACCCAGAGTTGTGTAAATTAAAGATTCAAGATCACTTGTAGTATTTCATCAGGACAGTGTTTGGGAGATACAGTGCAAAGTACTACAATGCCACAGACAATGAGGAATGACATCTGTTGTTTGTCTTCCTCCCACTATGTAAGTAGATTACAGCTACCATGGGACACCCTCCCCCATTCTGGAATTATAGCTAAACTCACTAAACTTAATATAAATCCCTACGTCACAAGATGGGTTGCCAACTGGCTCAATGACAGAACCCACACTGTAAACGTTGAACACTCCA
The DNA here is from genome assembly GCF_019279795.1 of Protopterus annectens. Classification (NCBI taxonomy): domain Eukaryota; kingdom Metazoa; phylum Chordata; order Ceratodontiformes; family Protopteridae; genus Protopterus; species Protopterus annectens. The sequence continues at coordinate 251,596,571 of NC_056739.1, read as the reverse complement.
AATATGACCTCAAACCAGTGACAAGTGGAGTACCACAGGGTTCAGTACTGGGACCTCTCCTGTTTGGTATCTACTTCTCTGAAGTAGAGGCTAACACAGAAGGCCTCTGGCTAATGAAGTTTGCAGAAGACTGCAAACTAGGAGCCATAGTCGAGTCCCCAAATGATGTGGAAATTCTACAGAAGGGCCTCGCTGAGAGAGATACCTGGTGTCAGAGCCATGCCCTCAAGCTCAATGTGGTTGACAGCAACATCTCTTTTGACCACCACACTGCCACTGTGGTCATCCCCTTTGGTAAAAACTCTGTACCTATGAACTACTACATAGACATCAGTCTACTTAACATTGAATGTGTGATAAGAGACCTTTGGACTCAGGTGGACAGTAGTCTGTTCTTTGATAGTCACATCACCACAGTAGTCAGGAAGAACGTCTACATGGTACACCTCATCATAAAAGGGTTCTCATCCAGGAAAAAAGAGGTCATTGTTCCCCTCTACTCAACATTCATTAGACCCATTATAGAGTACAACGCCCCTTTTGGAATGTACCTCACAAGACATCTGCAGCAGCTGGAAAGGCCACAAAAGTACCTCACAAAGAAAATTACTGGCCTCAAACAGATGCCCTACACTGATCATCTCAAAAAACTCCAGCTTTACTCTGCAGCATATCGCCTACTCCGAGGTGATCTCTACCTAACATATAAAGCTATGTCATACCCCAAAGCAGTTGGACATGCTACACCTAAAGAAATCCCAATCCATCCAAGCTACACGCTCTAGGTACCTAAACCTTGTCACCACAATAAACAGGACATACAGGAGGGATAAGTTCCTGTCCCAGAGACTTCCTATACTCTGGAACTGGCTACCCATCTATGTCAAGCAAAGTTCTTCATTAGCACTCTTGAAGAAAAATCTTGATGAGTGGATGGGAAATAGGAAATAAACCCCGGGGATCACTTTTGTGTCTCTGCTTGACATTGGCACAGGAAAATAACTTTCTTGGGTGGCATAAGCCAGGGAACCTTGTTGGCTAGGCTTGTGTAGGCCCTCAGGCTGATAGCCTAGTACCTACCTATGAACCTATGAACCTAGGAACATATGACGTCATTCCCTACAGACATACCATATTTCACCTGTCTCCTGCCTCAGATATATTTATAATGGGGTGTTTACTTACATTTTTCAAATTCCTCCTCCGCACAGCATTCTGCCTTGTAGAAGTAAAGGAAATGGGTTAGAGATGGACACCACAGGGTACAACTTGGAAATGTTGAGGGGCATGTACAAAGAAGTCCCCAGTTAGTCCCCAGTGGCCTAATGGATAATGCATTGGCCTCCTAAGCCAGGGATTGTGGATTTGAGTCCTGTCTGGGGTGATACATTCTTTGATACCATTCCCCACTCAGGAATAATAAAACAACTCACTAAGCTAGGCATCAACCCTAATATCACTAGGTGGGTTGCAAACTGGCTCACAAATAGAACCCACAGTGTGAAAGTAGCTGACTCTAATTCAGACTGCTGACCAGTCATGAGTGGAGTCCCACAGGGATCCTCCTGTTTAGTATCTACTTCTCAGAAGTCCAGTAAAACACAAATGGACTCTGGCTGACAAGGTTTGCAGACAATTGCAAGTTAAGGGACATTATTAACTCCCCAAGTGATGTTGACATCCTACAGAAAGGCCTCACTGAGACCAACGACTGGTGCCACAACTATGGCTTTAAGCTTAATTCCAAAAAATGTGTCGTCATCCCCTTTGGGAAAAACCCAGTTCCCATGAACTACCACATTGATGGTAGTCCACTGAACACAGAAGGCGTTATAAGAGATCTGGAAACACAGGTTGACAGCAACATCTCTTTTGACCACCACACTGCCACTGTAGTCAGAAAGTCCTTTTATGTGGCACATCTCATTACTAAGAGTTTTGCAACCGGGAAGAAAGAGGTCATTGTCTCCCTCTATTCTTCCCTCATTAGGCCAGTCATCGAGTACAATGCCCCATTTGGCATGTACCTCACTAGACATCTACAACAACTGGAGAAGTCGCAAAAGTACATCACAAAGAGGATTATAGGCCTTAAATACATCCTATATGGACAGACTCAAAAAACTTCAACTATTCTCTGTCTCGTATCGGCTACTTAGAGGTGATCTCTGCTTGACTTACAGAGCCATGTCTGACCCAGATCTGTTAGAAATGCTACATCTAAAGAAATCCCAATCCCTCTACACCACACGCTCCAGAGGCCTCAACCTCATTACCACAATCAGTAGAACATGCTGGAGGGACAGGTTTATAACCCAGGGACTGCCCATGCTATGGAATAGACTTCCCATACATGTCAAACAGACCACCTCACTGGATCTCTTCAAGAGAAAACTTGATGAGTGGATAGGAAACAGAAAATTCACCCCAGGGATTACTCCAGTTGCTCTACTCGACAGAGCCACTGAAAACTAAGGTCAGGTAGCACGATGCCAGGGTAATCATATGGGCTAGGCTTGAAAAAGGCTCAAGGGCCATTAGCCTAGTATACACCTATGAACCTATAAAAGTGTTGTCACATATCTGCCATGTAGTAGGAAGAAGGTTTATAAAAACTTTAATGTTTCAAGGTACTAATATGAAACAGAAAGAGGATATTTATGTAAAATAATATTATTCTGGCACTAAATGGTGTAACCATTGTTTGTAGTTGATTTGCTTAGGCTGACTAATATCTCCAAATGGAGATGATTATTTGGTGGTAAGAAGTGGGTTGAGGACCTGGTCTATTCTAACCTGCTCCAGGGATCCATGCTAATAGTGGGAGGGGAGTATGTGCTCCTTTTGGCCAGTATGTGTGCCAACAGCATTCCTGGTAAAATAAACTACTGTCCAGCTGGTTTCCAGTTGCCCAGCTTGGGTTACATGGCAGAGTTCCATTAAGTGAAATCTTGATGTTAAAAAGAATCAACCTCTAAAAGCATAAACTAAGAATTATTACACTTAATGCAGGTTCACTGACAAGACACAGCTTGTAAGTGTCTGATATAATGCTAAGGAGGAGGCTGGACATATAGTTTGGAGGGGAGAGATCAACATAGTAGCAGTATGCAGAATATGTGGCATTAAAGGCAGACTCTGAGGAGGAGCTTCAGGAAAGAATAGTGGCTGAAGGCAAATGGGATGAAAATAAGAACAGATAAGAGTTGTAGAGGCAACAAATGGGAAAAACAGAAAAAGGTGAGGACTAAGGCAAAAGGGAAATAGAGTAACAGGTTAACAACTTCGTGTATCTGGGAGTGGTGTTTGAGGAGAAGGGAAGTCTGAATGAGGTCAAATCTAGCATCAGAGGGGCTCAGCTGCTTGGCACAGAGTATCAGGTTTACTGTATGAAAGAAGAATGATAAAGAAGCTGAAAGTGAGGTCCATGAAATGGTGCAACCAGTACTATTGTATGGTGCACAATCCTGAGCAGTAAAGGCAAATCAGTTGAGGAAGCTAGAGGTGATGAAGGTGAAGTGCCTGTGACAGATAGTAGAATGCACACTGTGGAACAGATAAAGAAATTAAGACATCATAGCAGAAGCCAAAGTAACTCCAGTTGCAGAGAAGGTAAAAGAGAATAGGTTATGGCAGTTTGGACACGTGAAGAAAAGCAGAAGACAATCTGGTGAAGATGATTTTGGACAGACAAGAATAAGGAAAGAGGAATTGAGGCCTTCCAACTAGGAGACAGATGGATTGTGTGATCAAAGACCTGAGACAGTCAGGCATGAATGTTGAATAAGGTACAAGAGTGAAATTAAATTGAGAGAGACTTGGCAACAGTTAACAGGAAAAGTCAACACCATGTAGAGAACGTGCAAAAGAGGGATGATCAAGATGATGATAATGACAACGTCTATGATGATGATTATCTGTTGGGAAAACTCAGAGCACTTCATATGGGGGACTATACTTATTAGAAGAGTGAATGTGGGATGGAGGTGCAATAAGAGGAAGGACATGTATTTTGCTATCTGCACAGTTGCAATAAAATGCACTGAGACAGTACTAGACCTTGCACTGTTTGTGAGACTGGGGCTTCACTTTGGACCAAGAAGCATATATTTCTATGTATGACAAGATGGATGAAAATATGCATTAACAACTTCATTTTTTATGTTTACTGTTTACATTGTTTACTTTGTTAACACATTCTGGAAATTGTATGGTGCACTGCAGTTTTTAATTTAATAATTAAGCAATAGGTGGCAGTGACCTTGTCTGATCATGACCTTAAATAAGCAAGGGGATTTATTATTTTTAGCAATCATTACCATTATTTCTCACAGAAAAGTATTAGATTAATAATCTTCCAAAGAAAACATTTCATGCTCCAAATAATTTGTATACAACATTCTTCAAAATCTACCCCATCCATTATTCATCATTCTTTGTTACCTGTTGTAAATTGCTCTTATATTTGGATCTTGCTCCATAAAACTTCCAGCAAGGGTACCAATGCTTGTTTTAAAAATTAAACTATAATAAGGAAGTTAAACATTTCTTTGTCTAACATTAGATGATTTTTTTTGGTGAGCTCAGTAATGATAGTTATTTTTTTACATTCAGGATAGGGTTTTTAACTAAGTTTGGTTTTAATTATATAGAAATTATTTGAGTGTGCCATTTTAGTAATATAACTTGAATTTACACAAAAATGATACAGAGGTTTTCTTCTGAAACTGTGGTGAAATAAGTAAGTAAACACACCTTTGAAAATTAGTTTTAATCTAATAAATTTATGAGATTTTATTTAGCATATGTGTTTTTAAATAGTTGCATTCGATAGTGATTTGTTTTTATTGTACATGAGATGCATATAGCTGGCTTAAAGAGCTAATTATTCTGTATTATGTTTACAATAGGGAGTGATCTTGACTGGTTCAACAGAAGTTTAAATATTTTGTTATCCTGGTTTTATTTAATCTCTGATGAAGCTTTGATAACAATGCAAAAGTGCTTACTTTTTGCATATTGAATTCTCATTTTACTTGGGTTTTCTCAGCTGTGTTTGTCTTCTCTTAGTGAATTTACTTTCTTGTACATAATTATGTGTTGTTAATCATCTGTTTTCTTAGCCCATAAATTATTTTTGTTCCTGAGTCTACAATGCAGATTTTGCTAATACCATTCCGAATGTTACATTAAGCTAACAGTAATAGCATTTTAGCATGTCATGCAGCAAGAATGTTCTACTAAATTAAATATTAAGAATTATAACCTATATGTCAAGGCATGATAGCTTATGTCGATTATATACACTGGTATGTTTAATATTTAATTTCATTATTAATATATTTAGCATATTTGAAACAGGAGTTGTTTTGCAGAGTGTATTTAATGTGATTTTTGTGTAACCACTCCTCTTGTATTCAAATCAGGCCTCAGCAAAATAATAAAGCATTTTGGAAAGAAAATGCAACCCAGAAGTCCAATCCCTGAGGACAAAATTGCAAATATCTCCACAGCAATTACATATTTTCCTTTTGTATTCAGGTATGCTGGTATAAATGATAGCCACACACTAATAAATATTAACATGCTAAATGTGATAAATTTAGCCTCATTGTATCTATCTGGCAATTTCCTTACTAAAAAGGCAACTATGAGACTTATAATTGCTAAGATACCAAGGTATCCAAGCATGAAATAAAACATTATTTTAGATCCATCGTTGCATTCTATGATTATTTTCTCCTTATATGAGTTCATATTTTCCTCTAGATAAGGGGCTGAATATCCAAGCCAAACAGAACAAATACAGAGCTGTAGAAAAGCACAGAAAAGTCCTATGAAACTTGGAGTATTGGATCCCACCCAATTCTGCTGACAGCTTCCTGGAGTCGTTGCTCCAAATGCAAGAGCAACTGTGATTGTTTTTGCTAAAATAATAGAAATGCAAATAGAAAATATAATGCCAAATGCAGACTGTCTGACCAAACAGGTTGCTTTGCTTGGTTTTCCAATAAATATTAATGCACAGAGAAAGCAAAGGCTGAGACCTACTAACAAAATGTAGCTGAGATTCCGGTTGTTTGCTTTTACTATCGGTGTGTCACCATATGCAATGAAAATCCGAAGTACAAAGGCAGGAATGACAGCAAGAATTATGGTAACACCAGCCAAGCCTGTCCCCAGTGGATCACTGTATGACAGGTACTCTATGACCTTTGGAATGCAGGCCCTTCTTCCTTCATCAGACCATGAGTTTCTAGTGCATTTTATACAGTCAACAGCATCTAAAAAAAGAAAGAATAGCAACTGTTTTGAATTTGAACATTATTCAATTTGCATGCAGTTTGATGATTTTCCCATAAGATATTTGAATTCAGTCAGCAAACATTGTGGTCGAGTGCCTGGTGATCAGGATATTTTATTTATGCTTCATTATCCTATCAAGTGAAGCATGATCATTTTGCCAGACTATATACCCAAAGAAGTGTGGGAGAACCATATCAGTTCAGGGATCTTTGTAGTGGTCATATGTCCTGCGATGATTCTCACTATGTGATACCTAATAATAGAAAAGCCTATTATGTTTTTATATCACTTTTTGATTTCTGAGTTCATTAACTTTTCATTAACTTTTTTTTTACTTTTTTTTCATTAACTTTTCTTTTCCAAAAGGCATACTTGTCAGTTTCATATATGCCTCTACAGGCATGGCATAGTTTACTTTCTGTATAATGCATACACATATTTTTTCTTTAAACTTTTCATTAAGTAATGAGTGCATTGATGAAAGTCTGAATACCTGTCATTTATTTGGTTAATAAACAAATATGTTACATATTACAGGCATTTTTCCCCTGATGTTGCAAGCCCATCACTGATCATTTCTGATCTACTCTACCTGCGACACCCAATCATTGAGTGATCATGCATGCATCAATTGGCTTTTCTGGTTAATAGCTTTAATCCTGCCCCCCCTGATGGCTTAACTGGTTACCTATGCTCCTCATGGTGTGAATATCCTTCCACACAGATATGCCCCCTGAGCATTACCATTGCTGACAAGGGATTGCAATGCTCACATCCTGTGATCTTACAGCCATTTTATACATGGAGAACTTTGTTTGCATGGGAGCAGTTGGCTACATAGAAACATCAACTCCCTCCATCCAGGGATGGACAATCTGACATTAGCTGCACAGTCCCACCTGGTTCTTACATCATTGAGCTGCTAGTCAAAGTTGGGAAAACTGCATTGTATTATCAATCAATTTATCTATCTATCTATCTATCTATCTATCTATCTATCTATCTATCTATCTATCTAGCTATCTATCTATCTATGTTATATTCAGTTATAGATGCATATGTGATTTTTGTCAATGATTTTATGATTAATACAATGCTTTGATGCTCCAAATTTTGTATTGTGTTGTACATTATTTTACAGTAACAAGTATAGAGTTTGGCTTGAGTTATAAACTAATTGCATCTGATCTGAAGTTCTCAATAAAGATGTCTATCATTCATAATGTTGTAGTGGCATTCATTTGGTATAGTGCAGATAAATATGATATTGTGATGCATCAATGTATTTATTTTTTATTAATTTTATTTATTGATATTTGATTACTGGGAAAGTCTGACTGCGTAGGTGCTTTTTTCAGCAGCTGCCCAGTTTGAAAACCTCAAAAAATACTGCAAACGCATTTTAAGAAAAACAATCCCCTGGATTCAGCAAGCTTTGCACAGAGTGCAGGAATAGTGCAAGAGCTGCTGCACGCAATATGGCTGAAGAGCAATCCAGGATCGAGGACCCTGGACGTGAACGAGCGCTCCTACACTATTCCTACACGGACACCACTGCTATATGCTAATTACCTAATTTTCTGGAGAAAACTAGGCAAATGAGGTGAATTAGTGATCCAGGAAGTAGGCAGGTGTCTGTGCAGGAATAATGCAACCTGCAGAAATGTATTCGGTTTCTAACCGAATACATTTCTGCAAATTACAAAACGGAGGCATGACAGCTCAAAAGAGAGCATGCATTCAATGTAGTGGGCATGTCAATGGCTAAATATATGGCCACTGGCATGAAAAATAGTTGCAATTTTATTAAAAAAAATTTTTTTTGGCCGATCTTGGCCATTTAAGCTTAAGGCAGCAGTGTGCAAATGGGATTGCCACGAAAATAAGAAAAAAGAGGGAAATAAGCTTTTATCCCTAAATCAGCATTTTGCCATAAAAGTCAATGGCATGCATAAGACAACAATACCAGGGAATAGTGGTTGGTAAGGGGGAAGGATCAATGTGAGAGTGGTAACTATGAATTAGCATTCTGGTTTATGTAAATGAGGGGATTGATACTGAATTACAGATTTCCTCTCAGTGTTAGCTTCAGCCCAACCATGTAGGTGCAGCAACACAATTGTATAAGTATAAGTGGTGGATGACCTCATAAGAGGGTGTGTCATGCATGCTGTAAGCTTATTGGAGCTCTGTGGCCCATGTTTGCCCTTAGCTAAGCAAAGCTAAGGAAGGGAGTGTGTCTCACATTGTTGAACACTGTTTTCCTTGCTTAGATGGGTGTGCACCAGGTTTTAAACAAAAAAAAAAAAAACAGGAAATAGCAGCACTGTTCACATCTGAGCACTGGGTATGCACGGCGTGCCTCGGGGCATAAATGGGAAGGCAATGGGAAGGGAAAACAGCAGTAGGAAGGCAATCAAGGAGAACTAGCATAGCTGGCAGGTGAAATGTATCAGAACCAGCCAGTTACACAGGCAGCAGCCCAGCACACTACTATAAACTATGCAAGCAGCTTTCAGTCTGTTTTTTCCCACAAAGTCTTCACCACCAGTGTACATAAATGGGGACATTTTACCTGACAATGCTAACAAAATGTTAGGGGCTGCTGTCACTCTCATAAATCAATATGTGCAAGAGGCTGAGGGTGGTGACGATGTGAATGCTGACGACCATCCCACAATGAGGAGGAGGAGAAGAGTGCACAGATCCAAGGTAACCTACCAGGTATCTTTCAAAGGGGCAACTGGGGATATCATGGGAATCTCACAGGCATCAACATCCAGGGTAATCCACCACTTCCTGGATGCCATGTCAGCACATGCCAGTGAGCACATATATTTCCTCAACACCCGTGAGGCGTTGACCAGCAATATGCGTCTCTTCCACCAAATAGCAGAATACCTTGAGGTAGTGGGTGCTATAGACTGCACGCACATACACATCAAAGCACCACCTGTTGAGTGAGGTAGGATCTACATAAACCGCAATAGCTTCTCCTCCATCAACTGCCAGGTCATGTGTGATGCCCAGGTCATTATCTTGAATGTATGTGCCAGCAGCCCTAGAGGCTATCATGATTCCCACATCTGGCATATGACACAGCTGTACCAGTCATTTGCAAGTGGGGACATCCCATATGGCTACCTAGTGGGGGATGCTGGCTACGCACTGGAGCCGTGGCTGATGACACCCCTCAGAAATGCACACACACACCTGAACAAGAACTCCATAATGAGGCACACACACACAAACCAGAATTATTATAGAGTGTGTGTTTGGGATGCTCAAGTCACTGTTCTGCTGCCTGGACATATCTAGTTGAGCTTTGCCGTACTCTCCAGCTGCATGTTCACAAATGTTCATAGTATGTACCATATTACACAATATGATCCTGCGGAAACATCTGCAGCAGGAACAGCACGGGGCAAGGCCACACAGCCCTCCACCATTGCCAAGGCCATCACAGGCCCAGAGTGACTCAGAGGAGGAACTACCTGAGCTTGTCCATGTACGTAGAAGGAGGCATTCCCAGTATGCCCAAGCCTTGGCAAAGAGGCAACGCATAGCACATACACTGACACGGTAGGGACCCAGGGAATGACACCTCTCTCTGACTCACATATACAGTTAAAGGGATGCCAAACATGACACTACTTGTGCTTTACCATATATAGGGAGTGTGCTATGTGCATCCAACATAGTCAGCCCTCCAGCACCATCCTCAATACTGGCCCAGCCACAAGGTAAGTCACTCTTCCTATCAATTACTGAATGGAGTAGTATGTTCTGAATGTTGTATCTATGGTATTGATGCGAGAATGCAAGGGAACTGGGTGGCTGAATGGGATGGCAGCAGGTTGTGGACACCTGTATGGGCAGTATGAAATCCATAACAAATACTGGTGTCAACATACTAGGCAGTACTAGACAAGGTGACAAATCCCACCGCAGTACTTGTGGTGGCCCAAATAACTGTGGGTGTCCATAGGACACACACATGCATGTCAGTGAGGCTCACATACCCACCACCAGCCTCAGCCAGCAGGACAGGTGTATATAACCATAAAGAAAGGCTGAGCTAAGGCCTCCAAATGATGGTAATGGTGAGCAACCCCCATCCAGACCTACACAGACATACGAACTACAACAGGACTGGCAGTTGTATGTTAGTTCTGAAGGGTAAGATGTCTGAAACTGATATGTAGGTCAATAAAACCTAAGAACTGTACTCTACTGATATGCCTCTAGTCTGCATGATAGGTCAGAATACAATATGAAATGGATGCCAGCAGAGTACATGAAATACCAGTACAGTCATAGCAAATGTTTAAAGTTGTCAGATGTGCCCCCCCCACAATCCTATGTAGAAATGCAGTAACATGTAAATGTGAGGAGTATAATATCAGTGGACCACAGATTGCCCGAGCTGGCCCAATCTACAGGATAGATTGTTACATGTGTACAATATGCAGGCATTTGTGTGTTAGGTTGTTGTGTGTTCAGTATTGTCTGGAAGTGGTCAGCATGTAGGCATGGAGAGTTGTGTCTCAGAGGCCTATGGGCAGTACTGTGGTTGACAGAGCCATGTTCTGACAACTGCAGTGCCAACCACAATGCTTCTCAGCAATACCGATGTCAGGAGTCATCCATACTCACTGTCCAGATGTCAATATCTATCACCGTCTGAAAGATGGACATGCCATGAATGTGGGCCCATACATACACACAGTGCACAGGTGGAAGTACCCTAAACAGAGTACATATAATCTAACTGTCAACTGCACACACCATTGGAATTGTACATGCAGGTTAGCAGCACATTAGTTGTCTGTGTAATATGGAATAATGGTGTAGTCTGGCCAATCACTGGCTCACCACAAAAGACAGAGTTATGAAGTAATGAGAGACTGCCTATGTCCCTGTACAAGGCAGCATAAGGGGAATGTTCCAGGTATATCTGTGAGTCAGCTGCAAGTAGCTTCCATATCACACATGCAATCAGCTTGCCCCATCATCAGCCACAGGTTTATCACAGGTCATATTCTTGTTATTGGGAATGAGTACAGTATGACCCAACATCTGTATGTGAATACCAACAGAATGCAGCATGCTGAAGAGGTGTCCTATGCAGGTGTGTTCCTAGCTGTAAGCAGCATCCTACCTGCATCCAGACCAATGGATCAATATGGACAGGAAGTATTGCCATTAACACATCACACACTTACCCTGTCACCCCAGGGGAATCCACTGGCTTGCAGCCTGGGAATGTAGGAGTGACAGAATGCACTGGCCTGCTTCACTACCAAATGACCTACAGTCCTCTGACACTATGGGTGAGGCACAGGCCTTTGACAATGTATGGTATTTCATGGGGTCCTAACTAACAACCTAACACGGTCAACAGAACACAAATGCAAGGTCATTTTGACAAATCCCAGTAGCATGCCCCCCATGTCCTACTGCAAGAACTGTGGACCAATCTATAAATACTGCTGGGATGAAGGGCCAACTATAGGGATACTTCTCAGATATCACGTGCATAATGTTAGGAAGAGGGTAGAATAACAGAAGGGGGGGTGTAGAAGCATGGACGTCATGGAGTGTGTGAAGTCTGAAACTCTGATGTGTGCCCATACTACCCCTGCCTGCAAACTCATTAATGGGTGGCTACAAACCTGCTCATAAACCACAATGTGAAGGGAGACTGACACGATATATGAGCCCTGCCTCTGGGTAACCTGGGTGAATTTGTACAGCTGAGAGGTATGTCCACAGCAGGATATGGCCACTCTGTTAAGTCGATATATGTACAAAAAGGGGATCCTCAGCCACCATACTACCAAGGTGCTGGACCATGTACACAGACCCATCAGCAAGTGTCTGTAGCTACCAAGCTGTGGTCCACAATACTGGACTCAGATTCATTTATCTTCTATTTTCTGGAAAATAACTGTGAGCAAATAATTATATCTGTCAGTAGTTGATGACATAATACAACACAGTGTAAAACAGTACATATGCCTGAATATCTCTGTTAACACCAGTCATGTAACACAAGCAGCACAGACATCAATAGTTACAGTATCCCCCTATCCTTTGCCCATTGTGACTCCATATTGTCAAACTATCTACAGATATCCTGCAGAAACAGTTTGCTAGCTGTAGACATAGAACACCAAACCCTGGACTGGAGTACAGCCCTACCTGGAATGGATTCACACACACAATATAGAAGGTCATACTGTGCATGCTCCTACACTAAAAGAAATGAAGCCCATGTCTGACAACACAGTGGACAATACATATCTGTCATTTGCAGATGTCTGTGCACACACACCAAATTGTACGCCATTCATGCTTCACATACACATTGGATAGGAATACTCACACATATCTAAGGTCAACAGACTATAATATGTCAAACATACCCACACAGAGATGTGGGGAAGTGAGAGACAGACAGTGACAGAGAAAATTCCGTTATGAGGCTGTCCCACCCACTACACATCCAATTGGCCTATATCACATGATGTGCTGATGTCAATCACTGTAGATATTCCTTTTGGTAGCCCTCAGCCGTATAGTGTCTGTGGTGCTTGTGATAATGTGTAACACGATAGTACAAATAAGTTTTCATGTAGGATTTGTAAACTCAGTCCTGTCACATGTAAAGTTGTGTGTGACTCAGTGTGTGTGTTTCCAGAGGAATGATTTATGGGCCATTCACACATACTGCACTTCCCATTACTCATGTTAGCACTCCTGCTGATGTCAGTCACCTTGAAATAACCCTTTGGGCAAGTTTCAATCACGTATGCTCCATGGCACTTGCAATAACTGTGTAATACTGTAGTGTAGCAAGCTAGTTAGGTAGGTGTTCTAATCTCTGACATGGCAACTGTTAAACTGTGTGTGTTTGGCGATGAATGATTTTGAGGCCATTCACACTCACTACACCTCCCATTGCCCTACTGTAGCACTCCTGCTGATGTCAGTCACCTTGAAATAACCCATTGGCTAATTCTTAGCCCATAAGCTCTATGGTGCATGCAATAACTGAGTAATACTCTAATGTAGCAAACTAGTTAGGTAAGTGTTCTAATCCTGCTCCAGGAAACTGTGGAAATGTGTGTGTTTGTATAAGAGAGTGTGTTTATCTTTGTTGACACCTGATTTTGTGGATATTCACACTTACTACACTTCTCTTACCCCTCTTTTAGCACTGGTGCTAGTGTCACTCACCTTCAAAGAAACATTTGGACAGCTCTCCAACATATATGCTCCGTAGCACTTGTGATAACTGCGTAATACCATAGTATAGCAAACTAGTTAAGTAAGAATTTTAATCCTGGTCCTGACAAGTGTGAAAATGTGTGTGTTTGTGTGAGAAAGTGTGTGTCTTTGTTGACACCTGATTTTGTGGACATTCGCACTTTCTATCTACACTTCCCTCACCCCTCCTTTACCACTGCTGCTGGTGTCATTCACCTTCAAAGATACCTTTGGACAATCCTTCAACATGTAAGCTCTGTGGCACTTGTGATAAGGGTGTAATACCATAGTATAGCAAACTAGTTAGATAGGAGTTCTAATCCTGGACTTGACAGCTGTAAAGTGTGTGTGTTTGTGTGAGACAGTGTGGGTGTCTTTGTTAACACCTAATTATGTGGACATTCACACTTACTACACTTCCCTTACCCCTCCTTTAGCACTGCTGCTGGTGTCATTCACCTTCAAAGATACCTTTGCAGAGCTCTGATACATATAAGCTCTGTGGTATGTGCAATAAATGTGTAACACTGTAATAGCAATACATAGCTAGGTAAGGGTTTGAAACTCAGTACTGGCAAGTGTGTGTGTGTGTGTGTGTGTGTGTGTGTGTGTGTGTGTGTCTGTCATCTGTATCTTGTGGGCATGTTGGTGTGATTGTGTAATAACAGAATCCATTGCTGTGTGAGTTTTGCTACATTATTATATTGAGGACCTATATGTCCCAATGTCCCCATTACAAGACCAACAGTTGTCAAATACCATAGAGGTTGATGTAAACAGTCCACAGCCTTAAACATCTGCTGCCATGTGCAATGACTATGTGACAGTATGGATTAGTGAACAATATAGGCAACCCTTATAATACTCAGAGAGCTCTCCCCACCCACAGATCATACACAGACACACATAGCTCTTTCACTATTTCTTTCTTTCTTCCTTTCTCTCTGTCTGTCTCTCTCTCTCCCTCTCTGGTAGATGTAGAAAAATGCATTTGTTTTGCATAGGCAGCACCTTGACTTTTGTAGGGAATGCTCATGATCAGCTGATGGCCTGTGCATGAATTGGAGTCACCCACTTGCTAATTGCATGTGGAACAGCTGTGGTATCATTCCTATAGCCAATTGCATAGAACACACACTCCTATAATTAAGCATGTTATGTGGGTGTTGGCCCTTTTCCTTTACTGTGAGCAGACTTCATGTGGGTGTCTGACAAACAGCATCACAGAGGATAGTTGGAAATACCTCTTACAACAGACACTGCGGAGACAGGCCAACAAACTAGAGGGGGATGTTCCAGACATGGGGACAGAATGTAAGTATTGCTGTCCTACATTTGAAGTAATGTTAGTTTAACATGGTTTGTCTGGATATGGCTGTTCTATATGATTTAAACTTTGGTATGACAGTGTTATGTGGTTGAGAAAACTCTCACCTATAGGGCTATCTGTAGACTGGGCAGAGTTTGGAGTCTTAGATTTGGTGTGTTACTCACACATTTTCTGTCTTTATAAATGCAGTAACATACTCTGATGATTGCAGTCAGTAAATGGTAACATCCATGTATATTACTGACTTTATATCCCTCAGAAGAGATATGTTACAACAAACCCTGTTACACCGGCAATTGTCTCAGTTTATAACAACAATATGTCAATATTGGCCCTGTGTTTGTGCCTCTGTCCCCCAAGTCTGTCACCCTTTGTCCATATGTCATGCAGTAGGAGGTGGATATGTACAGTATATCATTATTTACTGACATTATTCCTAATATCAAGCCAGTGATATATAAGACTGTCAGACATGTTATGTATAGAAGGCCTTATATTTGAGGACAAAACCTGGAAATTCTGTTATAGTCTGTACACTAGTGAGGTCTGTGTAATTATGGTGATTCTTGACAGATTGTCAGTATTGTGTAGCAGTGTATTGTGAATATATTATTTGGACTGTGTGCAGACTGGGGTAGATGTCAGTGTTCTTGGTCCTGTTCTATATGATGTTGCATCTGCTCCAGTTTCTGATACCCTATCAGCTTATACATTTGTAGGGCCAGATAGAGACACACCCCATACCACAGTCAGGCATCAGACTACACTGTGCATTGGGCCAGTATATGTAAAGTTAGTGAGTGAGTGGCAAATATGATGATGGGTTTTGTTCACACAGGCCATATGCTGTACTATTAATTAGGCTTACCATTATGTGACTGTGCGGAGATTGGTTGTGGGTATGCACTTTCACACTGGTGTCTGTTACTCCATGTTGTTACATGCCTGTAGTGCCAGCTGTATATGCAATTACATGTGTATTCCCCCATAGGAAAATTGGGTTAGTGTTGTGGCAGTTTGCCTGTAGTGTAGACAGTGCTTGGTGTCATGCCTAGCAGCTCAGTGTATTTAGCCTAGTGTGATGTTATGTCCAGATATTTGTCAGATGCACTGTTGCCTGGCTACCATACATGTTGTATATATCTGACAAAGCAGTGGGATGCTGTGAAGATGTATGTCACTAACTAGTGGGAAGTATGTGGGCCTGAGACCTCTGCTCCTTCTTTTAATATATGTTGGGAGAGACAAGAGGGTGTGAATGCATCAACTGTGTGAGCTTATCTACTCAAGTATTTGGGATATATCCCCATTTTCATGGCTTTAAACATCCCCTTTGTCAGGCTTGGTCCACATTTCTTGCACTAAGGGGTTCTGTGTATACCTCTCGACTGACCAAATTGTTTCAGACTATACATGTTTATTGCTCATATTTCTGCTGTATTCAACAGGATCATTACTGTGATTTGTGTGGTACTTCACTATGATGATTTTATGATGTCTGTCAGTAACTGATGGCATACATGTCAGTTTCAGAAGAGCCTTCCGTATGTTGATACAAACCCTGTTACTGCTGCAACATTCTACGTTTACAACTGCAATACTTACATTATGTTCCCTTGCACTAAGAGGTTGTGAATTATGGTGCTGAGGTATGACTCCACTGCATGTTATGGGGTTATGTGTTAGAAAATTGAAGTTACGGAGCTTGGAATACCATATGGTGGATACCATATGATCGAAGTTCTGTAACTTCGAAATTTAAAAAAAAACAAAAAAAAAACAAAGACAACATACCCTGACAGGTTAAAGCAGGGGGGGGGGCCCCCTGCACCCCCCCCCACCCCCCGCTACTTAAATTTACCAACTCCGAGACCACACTTTAATGAACTATGGTGTGGAAAGGGAAGATTTCCCTTTCCTACACTGTAGTGTGATCTCGGAGATGGTATATTTAAGTAGCGGGGAGTGTGGGGGATGCAGGGGGGCTTGCCTCCCTGTCTACACCTTTTACTTTTTCTTTTTTTTTTATGTTAAGTTTGACGAATTTGAATTTCCAATTGTTCGATCATTAAAGATCGACCTTTAGTGATTCGGACAATTGGAAATTTGATGTTCTAACATGAACCCTGTTCTGGGCATATGTTTTATATATATATATATATATATATATATATATATATATATATATATATATATATATATATATATATATATATATATATATATATATATATATATATATATATATATATATATATATATATATATATATATATATATATATATATATATATATATATATAAATATCTGTGTGTGTGTGTATGTGTGTGTGTGTGTGTGTGTATATATATATATATATATATATATATATATATATATATATATATATATATATATATCCTTTTTATGTGTAAAAATGACTGTTGTATATTCCTTCTCAGATGTATCTTACCATATTTACCTGATATGTGAATATTTAGATATAAAAACATGACTGATTCCACACTATTTTCACTAAGTAGTAAACAATTGTAGTACTCAAAGGAGTTGTTCACTACTATTCAGTACATGCTTTGAATGATATATTTGAAAAAGCAACAGACATTATTACAGCTCAGATGGCTTAGTGGTTAAGTGCTGTGACTATAGTGTACAGGGTCCTGTGTTCAAGATCTGCATGGGCTCTTTATTTTATTGCTGGGCAGAAAATGGGCTGATGGACACAGGGTGATTAAGGTGTTTTAAAGCAGCCCTAAGTGGGTTTGCACGCTGGTAAGTGCTGCTAATTTATGGTTAGACGCATATGTGCTTACACCATGTAGGCTTCGCTTACCAGTGCAAAAATCTGCTTAGCATTTACATTTAAGCAATGCTTAACCTGCTAAGCATGGCCCAGCCCTGTAACCAGTGATCACATTACAGTCTGATCAAATAGCAGGGTAATGACATCTTTAATAAGTGTATTTAATTCCATGTACATAACATACTTCTATGTGCTGTCATTACAGTAGCAAGGGGTGTGAGTATACTGTATCAGACACATGAGTATACATGAGTAGCACCAGAATATTTTCTCTTTATATGTGTTTCATACTTGGGAAGTATCCCAGGTTATATGCAATTTTATGCAGTTACACTTGCACACGTTGTATTATTATGTTACTACTGTTAACAGTGCTTTTCCAAGTAAGAGTTGATTGCAGATTGTAGTACTGGAACCATACACCCCTGCATGCAAAGTTCGGCTCTGAGTACTGACTATCATGTTCTTGGTGCTTGAGCTGTATGTTTTTATGTATTGCCTACTGGGTAGTGATCTGATATGTTGATTTTAACTGTAGACTACTATGCTTTTAGGACATGTCATTGAGGACTGCTGTCATGTAGTAATGGCATACCTCAGTGCCAGACATTTGTCTTTCAAAACATTCAACGTAATGCATAATCTGTTGGCTATCTACTTTCTGTCTGTCCTCTGTACAGCTGTGCAGATGGCAGGTATTCATCTTGGCTGCTTGCAGGCAATCTCTGATTGGTTGATGCTGACATGTCTGTTCAGCTGTGTTATGAATGCCACAGCTAGGAAACCTCACTCTGTATGCACCACATGCCATGGATACCTCAACCAGACTACCGCAGTCAACAGAACATGTTTGGGTACAGGTTCCTAATCTAGACACTGGCCATGTTATGCAATAAATGTTGCATACATGTCAATTGGAGCACCACACTGGCCCTCTTCAAGAGAAAACCAGATGAGTGGACGTTGAATCTAACTGTTACCCTGGGGATCACTCAAGTGGCACTACTTGATAGATGGCCTTCTGACAAATGTCAGGTGGCATGATACCAGTGTACTCACATGCCCTATTCTTCTCATCTCTCCATGGACATTAGCCTGGTATGCACCTAGGAACACCTGCACCTATGGACCTCAGTACTGACAAAAGTGTATGTGTGCATTACTGAGTATACACTGTTTGTGTGCTTGTAAACTTGTAGTTGAAAATACTCTGAGGGCCTTCTCACCTGCTACACCCCCCCCCATTGCTATACTTATAAAGGGCTGCTGCTGTAATTCACATTAAATGTACCTTGTGATACTCTTCACCCTATGGGCTACCTGGAGCTTGCAGTACCAGCATAGCACTATTCTACAAATGGGTAGATAGGTGTGGGTTATCCTCTGAGTCCTGGAAAATGTGAGTGTGTGTGTGTGTGTGTGTGTGTGTGTGTGTGTGTGTGTGTGTGTGTGTGTGTGTGTGTGTGTGTGTGTGTGTGTGTATGTCTGTGCAATTGTGTGTGAGTGTGCATATTTGTAGGAGCCAGCATTCTGAGGCCACATTCTACAAATACACTAAACCTTGCCATACATTATAAGAGAAGGTGATGTTGCTGACATTAGGAGAGCCATGACAAAACCCTCACCCTGCTATCCCTGTGGCATGTGCAATAAATGCATATCCCTGTAGTAGCAATAATTAGATAGACAAGGGTTTGCATTGCAGTCCTGGTAAATATGAGGTTGTGGGTATGTCAGAACATTATCATGGGTTTCACTGAGTACAATATCCAATGTGGGGTGGGGGTGCTGGGTATACTGTCTTTACACCATGGTACCCCAGTACATGTCCCAAGGTCCACAGTATGAGGACCGTTGTCACCATCAACCATACAGGTAACTGATGACACTCTTCAGCCCAATGATGCATATGCTGTGTGCAAAAACTCTGTAACAGTATGGATTCACTGACAAGGTAGTCAGCACTGCTAAACCCAGGTCTGTCAAATGTGTCTATGACTGTATGTGTTTGTCAATGTTTATATAGCAGTATGTTATATTATGTATTGTCCATTCACACCCAGTACATCCCCCATTACTATACTGTACAAGGCCTTGTGATGTTCACTTTACAGGAAACTAGGGGCACACCTCACCCTACAAGCTCTGTGGTGTGTTCAATTAAGGCCAAACACATTAGTAGAAACAAGTACCAAGGTAGGGTTCTAATCTCAGTGTTGCCAAGTAAGTGTGTGTGTGTGTGTGTGTGTGTGTGTGTGTGTGTGTGTGTGTGTGTGTGTGTGTGTGTGTGTGTGTGTGTGTGTGTAAAGGGATCTACTTCATTTTCCAGAAAATATATTTCCCAGGAGATCATTTGTCCGAGAACTAACTGGCAAAAGGTAACATTTCAAAGCAATAATCTTGTTGAAATTCATTCCATCAAAACTAGTAATGGATGTGTAAATGCCTTCTTCCCCACTGTACAGCTGTACAGTGATACTGGAGTTGGTATATATAGTTGGGTGTGGTTGCTGTGGGTACAGCCACCCACATTGTGGTTATTATGTGCATCCCCCCCATTTAGTGTGCTGTTATATGTATAGTTTATGTTAAGAGGTCAAGTAGTTGTTAATCATACTATGTGTGGTTCTACGCCACCCCACACCATCCAAAGTATGGGGTTGTGCCCCCCACACCAGCACACCTATGTACACCAACTCCAGGATTGCACTACAATTGAGAAAAAGACATATACCCTGCTAGTACCAGTTTCAATTAAATTTGGCAAACTGATTATTTACTGATGTGATGTTTTGGCAATTTGGTCTTGGTGGAATTACATAGGCCAAAATGAGTTCTCTGCAAAATGAAATACATCCATGTGAACAGTATTCTCTGTGTATTGCATCAACACTAAAGCCTTTATGTGTGTGTTATTCACAAACATTTGATGTGTGCCACTCAGTACACTTACCATTGTCCACTGTTGAAGAGCAGCTTACATCAGCCACCATGCACTCACCTGTATACACTCCCCAGACCTATCAGCCATATGGCACATGCAGTAACTGTTATACAGACCTGTTACTTGTGTTCAGCTGTACCCGGTATATGACACAATCAATGTGTTACCACAGTGCCACACCCCTTGTAGGAAAGGACAGCAGACCAACATCTCCTGACACACAGACTCCTAAATCACAAACAGAATACATTATGGAGGCCACAATCAGTGTTAGTAACAACTATAATGCATCATGTCTGGACTGCTACACACCCTAATGTGTAAGCATTAAACATTCCAGCTGAAAACACATTAAACAGCATTATATTGCTAAACTTTAGTACATTCACCCTGTGCATCAGAACCATATTAGCATGTCCCTGCAATGATGGTATGGATGACAGGGATGTGGCACAGGTATCATCGTATGCACAGGGTGTGGTGTGTGTTTGCCAGAGGCCTTGGCTGAACTATTTGTTTGACGTAATGCGTGTGGGTTAGAGGGTGTTTTATTAATTGGACTGTACAGATGTGGCGTTTGTAGGTATGGAGGTGCCCTAGCTGTGTTGGTGGTGTGTGTGTGCATGTATGCACACAGTTCTGCCATGTGACTACCCTATACAGGGGTATGTTGGACAGCTGCGGTCTGTACATGTCAGGGTGTACAGTTCACCATGTCCGGCCATGGACACGGGAACTGTACCTACCAGAGGGTGCACAGGCATCACCAGGCAGAAACCAAGATATGGTACTCTCCCCTGATGATGACAAATGTCCACTGGATCCGTGTCCCAGTTGGAACTGTCCAGGACCACTTACACATGTCCTGCTGCACTGTGGTGTGGACAGAACCCCCCCCCCACAGTGCTGATGCTGGCACTGCCACTATGGAAGTGGCCATGAGATGTTGCATGTCTATGTAGACCTCCATATGTTGGTGTTGCTGACCTATGTCCACATGGCAGATGCCCTACTCCCACCACATACTCTACCACAGACACCACATGGTTGAGGATTCCCACCATCTCATCCAACCATCTATCCATGACCTCTGCAAAATAACGGTGGGCATCTGCATGGTCACGGATGGAGTCACATACAGCAGGAAGAGTAGCCCTCTGAAGCCTCAGATTATCTCTGGTGTAAAGTTCCATATGTGCCTGTGCCTCCATGATGGCCCGAAACATGCTTCTGGTGACACCTGCTGTGGTACTTCTGCCAGGGGCATGATGGCCAGCAGCCCTCCTATGGGCACCCCGTACATCTGCCTGTGTGTGACCTCGCCAGTCATCCAGCTATGGCTGCCATGTACAGACACACTTGCCATAGTCACCACAGTTTTCTGTCCCATGCCACCACCCGTCAACTGACCCTCATCTATGTCCATTGGTGATGAGGTATGTGTGGGCATTGTGACTGTGTGTGGGGATGGGGTGGTGGATAAAAGAGGGATGGCAGCCAATGGCACAGATTCAGACCCTGACAACCCTGCCTGTGCCTCACTATGCCTATCATCAGTGTCAGAATCTATATGGAGACTAACATCAGTTTGCCTCCAGGAGGGACCCTGACCCATCTCACCACCTGTGGGAGTCAGACAAGAAATGTAAATTAAGACCTGTACTTTATGGTTTACTTCAACACACACACACACACACACACACACACACACACACACACACACACACACACACACACACACACACACACACACGCACACATACAGACACACACACACACACACACACACACACACACACACACTTACAGGTGAGGTGACAGGTGAGGTGGCACAAAGATAATAAACAGAGCTCTCATTACCCAACAGTCAACATGTATGACATATGACACTCAACAGCATGCACTGTAGCCATTTGCAATCCTTGTTACCAAAAGTATACATCTCTGTGATGCATGAGTTGTGTTAGTAGGTGATGCCCCTTCCCCTGGAACACACTGCACCCATGTACACATTATTGCTGTGCACTTGTACAGCACACTGGCATGTACGGTGAACCATACCTCACAAGTGTACAGACCACTGCTGAATGTGTAGATATCTGGCAGTTATGTTTGCTCTGTTGCTCACAGCCCCTATGTGTTTGACACATAACTGGTATGCTATGAGGACTGATGTCAATAATGAATGCCTATCCTTTGATTTGCAGATCTCATCATCAGCAGTGCATGTATGTGGAATGAAATCTGGTTACACTGACAACCTTCAAAGCTTAATATGGATATGAGGAGTGTACACACCCTTGTTGACATGCCAGCCTCTTCTATGATATGCAATGGGGCCACAATACTGCATTTGTTAACATTACACACACCTGATATGTGACATATGACCTGTGCAATCCAATGCAGTATCAAACAAATGTGTTAGTTGTGGAGATGCTGAATGAGATGCATACAATATGTGGGTTGCATAAGTCTGCACACCCTTAACACAGTGTTTTGTTGAAGTACCTGTTAAGTGAACTACAGCAGTCACTATTCCTGGAAGGGGTACACTAGCATGGCCCATTTTACTTTGCATTATCTGGTCTGTCTGCCCTACAAAGGTCCCCTAACTCTGTCAGATTGCAAGGTCAGCTCATGTACACAGCCCTTGGAGGTCACACAGTGGCTTTACTATTGCTGTAGAGCCTGAGTTATGTCTGACGCAATTCATAACCTTGACTGTGTTCAGATACAGCCATTCTTAGCTAGTGCTGGATGTATGTTTCAGTTCACTGTTGTGTTTCAAGCTGACACCCCTCCCCATCCTCAGCCTTAATGTAGATCTGACAGCTATGGGCCACACATGAGTGTTATTTTGCTGGGTTCTAAATTCCAACCACCATGTCTACTGGCCTAGTTCCAGCAAATGAACAGCAACCCTAAAGTTGTACACTTGCCCCAGCAATCTAAAAGTTGGGGATGGTGGCCCTGAAGTAGAGTGAGGTGTTTCTTGTACACCACACATATCTTTATGAATACTGTCTGTAGGTTTGAGCCTTGGTCTCATGACACCATTACACATTGCAACACATGCCTTTGGGAGACTTGATGTTATACTTATGCTACCTGTACAGAGCCCTGGATGATATTTCATTAGGACAAATCTTTCATCTGATTACCCTATCTTATAGGCCACACCTATGCAGAATCTAGGTGATTGTCGATACAGGTACTGCACAGACACTACTTGCTAGACATTCCTGCAACTCCCTCAGTGTTGCTGTGTGTCTCTGGGCAGCCTCCGTGACCAATTTGTGACATGTTTTGTCATCTGTTTTGGATGGGCATTTGTTTATTTTCTACATCACTGTTGTCCCGTATTTCATACATCCATAGATGACTGTCTGCACTATTTGCCATGGTATATGCAATGGTGAGGTAATGTTACTTTTCCCACTCCTGACTGCTACCTTCCAGATATGGGATCCATTTCATGGTTTGTAAGATGTGTGCAAGCCATAGCTGCCTCTGTTGCAGGCGACTGGGCAAATGTTATGGACATACTTCCTGGACAGCAGACCATTACTTGGTGTGACATTGAGGTCCTGTACTTGATGGCAGATGTGTACTCAAGAAGAGTGAATGCTGTCAGTACATCACAAGCTGCCTCCACAATATGCTATTTGGGGTGTTTGCACACATATGCTTCCAGTGCTTTGTAAGGTTTATATTCCCCATATTTGTTGTCCTAACATAGGATTCCATATTACACATTCATTGCTCATGTTAGGATCACATTACAGGTTGTAAAAGGTATGTAGTGTGTTATTGTGGTCTGCTTTGAACCAAGGACCATGTACACCATACTCACAACTGTATATATCGGGAACAGTTGCCATTGTAATAGTGGTGTATGCACTGTTGTATCCACTGTATAAGTGTAATGTTTCATACATGTCCCTACTGTAGGCCATTTGTCCCATTTTGTTTTTTATCTCTGTCCACACATCCTGCACTGACAGGTTGTGAGGCATACTGCAGGAATCATACATACCCTTCATATATGATACCATGGTGACCACTCTGATGTAGTGCAGTTAACACTAACAAAAATGAACATGTACAGCATGCATTATGGCTAGGTGTGTTAAATGTTTGCATGGCAAATAGCATGGCCTTAACATGGCCGGTGTATTGGCAAACTTGAGCAAAACAACTCCATACTCACCAGCTACAGGCTGCTGTCCCAGTTTATACCAGAGGGACCTAAATAGTTGTGTGAGAGAATTTATGTCAATAGCCACACCTGCATTTCAGTACATCAACAGGTCAGACCCTCAATATTAAGGATTATACACATATGTGCAATACTACACTCCAGCAACAGACTACCTTATATGATATATGCATGTAGATACTTTACAGATAAAAATGGATAAGCAACAGTGCTCTAGTAATGTGCACTGGGCCCTTACCTGCACGCTCCTCATCCATTGTGTGGGTGGCACCCACCTCCACAATTCTGTCTTCAGCTTTATGGCTTGTCTAGCAGGTGGGTGTTCCAAGGCTGGTGAGGAGCTCCTCAGCATGTGTCAGTGGTGGCTGGATGGCCTGACCCCCACCTGTGGCTAGCCGGTCCCTAGCAATGGTAGCAGGATGTAGACAGGCATGGTGGATGTGGTCAATGCAATGATATCACACCTGCTCATTATTTTGGCTGTGCAGGCTGACGTCATTTACCCTGTGGATGAGCTCATTCCACAGGGTGGTCCTCTCCTGCAGATCCTGCACTCTGCAGCTGAATAAGATGCATGATGATGTATGACATATTGTATGATGGTCTCATTCTCTATGTTGGATAATGCTGGGAGCTGTGGATGACGCATATTACCTGGAAGATATAAATAGGAAAAAAGATCACAGGACCTCATACGGTTGTCCATTTGCACATCAACAGTGGATATTACCTGCAAATAATCCAGACTATGCCATAACACTGTAAGCTATCATGGATTTGGCATTTTGCACTACACTCCTGGCCCTAACCTGTCTAGTTCCCCCAGTGTTGGACACTTAATGGCATAATCCACTATCCTCCATTCATTTCTGTGTGGATGGATGACAGTGGCCAACTTCCATGTGGATGTTGTGTGGATGGTGGCAAGTCTGTGTTTGACTGTAGTGTGTGATGGAGCTGAGCACATGCCTGAGTTCATATAGGAGGCAAACTGTGATGTTCTCATGCCCCGTGGAGATTTGCTGTTGTTGCCATCAGTCAACATTATGTACATGCTCACCACTGATGCAGGCAGGAGTGTGGTTGATGTGCATATTCCTCTGTACAAATGTTGTGAACTGGGTGGCACTGTTCCTACCTAACCTGTCTGATGCAGGTTGCCTGTATCCATGGCATGTGTGTATTAGGTGTGCTTTACCCCTAGTACAGGTTGAATTGTGTTACTGCCTCTTAGACTGACTACATATGTGGAGACATTGTTGCAATTGGCCTTGATGGTGTGGATATGTCTAATTTATAGTCATATTCAGCCTTACAGGAAGTCACATGTGAACCTACATGCTTGCTCAGATAGAGGTGAACTTGCTTCCAATTTGTAGTCTGTGCCTATGTGTCCCTGTACAGCCACTATAGCAACCTATTACATGCTTTGTGTATTGCTGCTGTCCACCAAGGGGGATTACTCTATCACTGGTGGAGGCTGGTTGTACAGGTCAGATATTGCTGATCCCATATAGCTACAGTGGATATAAAATGTACAAACTCCTGTTACAATGCCTGGTAGTTGTGCAATTGAAACATGACCCCACAGAATCTCATGTCAACACAATCCCCACCTGTAATGTGACCTATAGTCTGCTCATTCACTAGAAAACATAACAATCTGTCCGGTGAAAACATATGGGAAATAATACTCAGTACAGTATGCCAGTTGAATGTGTGTGCACACCCTTAAACTGATATGTTGTGTAAACATCTGCTGAGATGATTATAGCATCCATTTGTCTTGGTTTGTACTCTAACATCATGTCACATCTTCACTTGGCAATGGTTGCTCATCTTCCATGAAACAGCTTTGTTTCTTTTTACAATAAAATTGTACAGGTCATGGGTCACATTTGAGGTGAGAAACATTTTGAAATGACTTTCTGTGGTCTCATTGGCATACAGCACACAAACCTGGCATTCCAACAGGGGTGTGTACACTTTGGATATCCAGTGTATATGGGTGTTGATATAGCTGTTAGTGGTATGCATGGACAATGAGTCATAACACAGTTGTAAACTTCTCTGATTATGACCTGATAATCATGCCTACTGTAGTACACATATCAGTGTCATGGCACTGCAACAATCAGTAGCTGTACACATTTTATTTTGTTGTATGCAGTGACACACATGTACAACATGCACAACCTATTTTACGGACTGCTTGTGATGCATGTTATTACTTTTGTGCCTTTCAGCCAAACATACGTATACATACATGTGATCAGGGGATACCAGGTATACATTTGTGTTCTATGTCAGTATGGCACACTGTATTTTCAGTCTTGCAGCTCAATCATACATCTCAACCTGTTATACCTGGACTTCTGGGCAATGGTTCATAGGTTCATAGGCTCATAGGTGTGTACTAGGCTAATGGCACTGGAGCCTATATAAGCCTAGCCAAAGAAGATGGTTTACATCAATGGATGACAACAGAGAAATCAATGTTGATAACGTATTAATATAGCTGACATAACACAAGTATATGTGTATGTGACTACAGATATCATTCACAACTACGAATATTGTCCGGCAGAACACTGTACAGTTGAATGTTATTAATTCAATATATCACATGCAGTTTAACACACACATCTGCAACAGTACTTTACTATGCACATGCCTTATATAGGTATCTTAGATTTACAATACAAACATGTATAATACTCATATTCACAGGTAACATATGGACATGGGCAACATCTCATTAACTGGACTAGCAGTGGCACAGTCATGACTGTTTGACAGACATTATAGTGGTTGCCATATGTGAGCTGTCCTTTCCCAGGGTGAGTTAGGCTCCTCAGCTATAATGTGACCTATCTACCTCTTAGAGCATCACATGTGGACAAATCCTAACATTAGGGGGTTATATAGAGACAGATCTTAAATATGCCTGTTACAAACCTATGGAGTTTAGCATAATACATGTTGTATTACTGTGACTGTTCTGAAGGTGGTGGGGTCTGAAACTCAAGCGTTTGTCCTTCCTTCATGACTTCCATCTCCAGCTATTTGCCAGACTAATATAGATGTTAGGAGAAACAGACCAAACACTGTGATGGGTAAATCTTGACATTCTGTGAAGATCTGCACAGTTGACAGGTATGACCCACTGCAGACAGAGGCATATGCTATGTCCATAGCAGTTGTTCAGCAGGACATCATTACAGCAAGTCATGACAGCACATATAAATCTTTCAAAATCATCTATCCCATTATTACAGACCAAGTAATAAATTTAATTAAATGCTTACATGTTTCACATACCTGTTTTATTATTATGTTCTCTTCTGTATTCCAGTTGATGTCTTCCTTTTTTTTTTTTGGTTATTTTTTTTTTTTTTATCATTATTTTTCTTTTTTTCTTTTTTTCTCTCTCTCTCCACTACAGGTTGGTATGAATAGGTTGCAGCATTGCTTTTCTAGGCGATGGTCATGATCATGTGATGGCCTCTGCACCAATTGGTGTTCCTCACTTGCTAATTGCATGCAGGCAGCTGTGTAGTTCTTCCAACAGCCAATGTCATAGCAACCCACTACTATAAATGACTACATCATGTGGGCATTGTCCCTTTACCTTGCCTGTATATAAGACATCATTCATGTGTGGGGGCAGCAGTGTTACAGACAGCAGGTAGGAATACCTCTTACAACAAGACATGTGGACACAAGTCAACTACATGTTTGTATAAGGTTCCAGACCTAGGGACAGAGTATGATTATTGCTGTTATATGCTTGGAATACTGCTAGTTTTATAGGGTTTGTTTGTACATGCTAGTTTTGCATGGAATGCAGTTTGTCTGCATAGCTCTCAGCTGTGGAGCTATACACATGATGGCCAGAGGATTGGCTGTTATGTGACTGTTTCCCACACAGGTGTTGTCCTTGACAAATCAGTGGCATTCTCTCTGTTGATTGCTATCAGTACATGGCAACATCTGTTTGTGTTTCTGATGTCATATTCCTCAGAAAGGGTATGTTGCAACCAATCCTGTAACACCAGCAACTTTCACTGTGTATAACAGCAATATTTCAAATATGGCCCTGTGTTTTGGCCTCTGCCATCCACTTATATATAAGGCTTTGTCCAGATGTCATGCAGTAAGAGGCTGATAGGCGTGGTCTATCATTATTTAGTGCTGACATTCCTGCTATCATTCCAGTGATGTTGTGGACTCCCACACATGTTGTGGGGGTAGGGGGCATATATATGAGGGCTACAGCTGGACATGTGTGACCTTGTACAGTCAAGAGGTCAGTATATAGAGTACGCTGTTATATGCCCTTGTAAGACATTTTGTGGGGGAGGGGGTATTAAATGTTTTTAACCTCGACTGTTAGAACATGGGAGAGATGTTACTAATAAGAAACATAAAGGTATTTGGCTATACATTTTCTTAAATTTCACCATGGGGAAAGTGATGGGTTAGACCTTTTGCACACAGTTCTGTTTGTCAGTGTGACAGCACAGTTTGAAGTTAAGCATTGTTATGTAAAGGATCCATTTACACTATAACAACTGATACATTTTCCACTAGGGAGTTAACTACAGAGTGTAATTGGAGGCTGTTGAACTAAATCTGCAATTAAGTGTTGATCGATTCTTGTCTTCAAGGCAAGTGTGTTTTTTACTATTGTACTACTTGAAGGCTTGGGCCAAGACAGCAGAGATTTCTGTATCATTTGCTTTCTTTGATAGTTGCATTAATCAGTCAGTTTGCATTTCAGACACCTAAATGCTATAAGAAATGGCATAAGAAACTTAAATAGTACACAAATAAACATTTACATTTATGCAAAAGGTGTGGTGTTTTTGCATTGAGTGTGGGTATATGCTTTATTTATTTTATTTATTTATTTATTTGCAGTTGGTTTACCAGGATAGTCCATTTGGCCAAAAAGAACCCGTTTTCAATGGAGTCCTGGGGAGAAAAGCTCCAGACAATGTAGGTTACAGTAGGTATTAGGCATATTTAAACATTGTTAAAGTCACAGTAGGCAAAAATCAAATGCTAAGCAAAACAGTTACAATAAATTTAAGTTTTAAAAGTAAAAAAGAAAACTGATGACAGATTATCTCAAATTATACATATTATACATGCATATATAAATGCAATAATTCTCATTTCTAGGAAAGACTCAGACTCTGGCCATTTGAAAATGTGGCAACTTTAGGAATAATGGCTGTTTGATATTCTGTGCACCTTCTATATATCTATATATATATATATATAGATATATTTATATATTTACAAATGTATATATATATATATATATATATATATATATATATATATATATATATATATAGGTTCATAGGTTCATAGGTAGGTACTAGGCTATCAGCCCAAGGGCCTACGTAAGCCTAGCCAGCAAGGTTCCATAGCTTACGCCACCCAAAAAAGTTATTTTCCTGTGCCACTGTCCAGCAGAGACACAGAAGTGATCCCCGGAGAGTATTTCCTATTTCCCATCCACTCATCAAGATTTTTCTTGAAGAGTGATAATGAAGAACTTTGCTTGACATAGATGAGTAGCTTGTTCCAGAGTATAGGAAGTCTCTGGGACAGGAATCTATCCCTCCAGCATGTCCTGTTTATTGTAGTGACAAGGTTTAGGTTCCTAGAGCGTGTAGCTCGGAGGGATTGGGATTTCTTTAGGTGTAGCATGTCCAACAGCTCTGGGTTTGACATAGCTTTATATGTTAGGCAGAAATCACCTCAGAGTAGGCAATATGCTACAGAGTAAAGTTGGAGTTTTTTGAGGCGGTCAGTGTAGGGCATTTGTTTGAGGCCAGTAATCCTTTTTGTGAGGTACTTCTGTGGCCTTTCCAGCTGCTGCAGATGTCTTATGAGGTACATTCCAAAAGGGGTGCTGTACTCTATAATGGGTCTAATGAGTGACGAGCAGAGGGGAACATATATATATATATATATATATATATATATATATATATATATATATATATATATATATATATTTATAGGTTCTTAGGTAGGTACTAGGCTATCTACCCAAGGGCATTTATAAGCCTAGCCAGAGTGTATTGGCTTTCGCCACCCCATTGATTAATTAACTGATCCTCTGTCAAGCAGAGCCAATGAAGTGATCCCAGGGGTGTATTTTCTGTTACCCATCCACTCGTCAAGGTTTCTCTTGAAGAGTATTAGTGAGGGGCTCTGCCTAATGTAGTTTGGAATTTTGTTCCAAAACATGGGGAGTCTCTGTGACAGGAATCTATCCCTCCAGTATGTTCTATTTATTGTTGTGGTGAGGTTTAGCTCACTAGTGCACGTGGCTCGCAGTGACTTAGATTTCTTTAGGTGGAGCATGTCCATCAATTTTGAGTTGGACATGGCTTTGGAAGTCAGGTAGAGATCACCTCTGAGTAAGCGATATGCCACTGAGTTCAGCCAGAGTTTTTTAATTAGGGGTTGAATAGGGCATATGTTTTAGGCCAGTAATCCTCTTGGTGAGGTACTTTTCTGGTCTTTCCAGCTGTTGGAATTGTCTTGTGAGGTACATCCTAAATGGGGCATTGTACTCTATGATGGGTCTAATGAGTGACGAGTAGAGGGGCACTATAACCTTTTTATTTCTAGATGCAAACCCTTTAGTAATTAGATGGGCCACATAGAAGGATTTCCTAACTACTTTGGCAATATGATTGTCAAAGGAGATATTACTATCTACCTAGGTCCCCAGATCTCTTATTACCTCTTCTGTATTAAGGGGGCTGCCACCTATGTGGTAATTCATGGATGTTTTGTTTATCTCAAATGGGATGACTATGCATTTTTTGACATTTAGCTTGAGGCCATGACTTTGACATCAGGTGTCCATCTAAGTAAGGCCCTTTTGGAGGATGTCGGTGCCAGCTGGAGAGTCAATTATGGCTCCCAGTTTGCAGTCATCGGCGAACTTGGTTAGCCATAGTCCTCCTGTGTTTGCCTGTACTTCTGAGAAGTATATGCCAAATATATATATATATATATGTGTGTGTGTGTGTGTGTGTGTGTGTGTGTGTGTGTATGTGTGTGTGTGTATATATATATATATATATATATATATATATTTTTTTTTTTTTTGAATGATTAGTGCTTCCACATTGTACATTCCATATGGTAGACTGACTGTTCTGCATGATGTGTTAGAGAAATCATCCCAACATCTTACTGCTCAGATGGCTTATTGGTTAACTGCTGTGAGTATGGTGTACAGGGTCCTTGGTTCAAAACTGACAAAGGCTCTTTAAAGTGCCTTAATCACTCTGCCTAGCACAAAATAAAGTGGCTGTATGCATGTCTGCTTGACACTAAGCAGAGATAAAACACAGTTAAATGTATAGGTGCTTACACTGTGTACACTTTGCTTAGTGATGCTTACCAATGCACAAACACACACAGCATCTATATTTAAGCATGTCATAACACCAGCTAACCACAGCTGCACACTGCTAACCATTGCTCACCTTTCCTTTTCAGTAGATAGCAAACTAACGATAACCTTATTTTCTACAGCTCAGATGGCTTAGTGGTAACTTGCTGTGGCCATGTTGTGCAAAGGGCTGATTATTTTTTTGCTGGGCAGAACAACGGATGTTGTAAACAGAGTGATTAAGGCACTTTTAAGCAGCTGTAAGCAGGTTTGCTTAGGTTTTTGTGATGGTAAGCAATGTTAACTTCCAATGAACTATGCCTGCACACAGTTAGCCTTAAAAAGTGCTTAATTAGTGTAGGCATCACTTAGCACCATGCAAAAAGGCTTACTCCCACTTACTACTGCTTACTCTAACTTTCCCCTGTGCTAATTTCTTTAAAAGAAAAGAAAAAAGGGTTGATAGGAAAGTGGTGGCAAAGGGGACTGAAAGAGGGTAAAACAATATGAAAGATAGCTAGTGATGTGCAGGATGGCTGTAGGTAAGGTCCATAGCTGTCCATTTCTTATACAGCAACAGCTATGCATATATACTGAACTTGGAGGTATATTTGGCCACTCAAACCCCTGAGAAAGAGGAGTGAGGACAACAATAATATGTTGTGAAGCCAATTAGACAAGATTCCGTGTCCAGTGGACACATGTGTGAAATGAACAGCTATGTATGGGGCAAACTTTTTTTTGGGGGGGGGCAGATTGCTCTTTTTTTTTTTTTAAGGTGAGAGTGAGATGTTGGGGAAGGATAGTAGGTATATTTGGGGATGTAAGTTGGGTAGGAAGACAGGCAAGACAGCATACAGGGGTGGTATATGACACATGTGGGTGCAATCACCTTGGATGGGGAGAGGTGTTTGGTAATCAGAAGCCCACGAGCCCCCAAATGGATACAGTGAGACTGAGGTCTCCACCCATGGGCAGTCACCACTGCAACTTCATGGCCCTGAAGGTGGCTGTGCTGGCGGCTGAGCAGGAGGAGCAGGCTGACCCGTTAATTGCACCACATGGCCCTCAAGCTGGCGTAGCAGATCTCCAAATTCCTTGCAGAGCTCGCTACACACCAGAAGCCGGACCTGGCTTTGGGTGACAGGTTCCAGTCCGCGCCCATGCCCAAGGGGGCAAGCCCCATCCCCTGAGGTGGTTCCACCTGAAGGTGGTACAGGACCAGCAGACAAGGAGGTCCTGGGGTCGGTCCTAGATGTACTGGGGCCTGGTGCCACTGCCAAATGAGGTGGGAGAGGTGGATCCGCTGAGTTCGGGCTTCCCTGATGTGTTATTGGTGTTGCAGTTTTAGAACATATGTTGGTTAGTAATGGTAAACACATTCCAGGATTAGTTATAACAGCATGCATGAGGATTCCCATTAACCCAAATTAACAGATTTGGAACATTTGCATAGCCAGCAGAACACATGTATATATGGAACCACAGTGGGCATTACGTTGATATGCAGGTTACATTGATAGCAACAGGCCACCAATGATAGTATTTGAACAGGGAACATTAATTGGAATAAATTTCAATGTTTACAGAACAACAGGACACATGTCCCAACAGTGGATTTGGTGGAAAACATACCCATTCATTTATGTGTTTTGATTATTGGTGAAGATGCAGTGGGGGAGAGAGAGAGAGAGAGATGCCAATTAACAAATGTAGATTCTTGCAGTGGTCACAGCTTTAATGATCATTGCTCTACTCATTACTCTACAGGTATTATTACAACAACTATGGTGTTGGGATGGGCAGAGGTATGTTTGTACACAGTATAATTATAGCCTTCTTATAGCTACTTTGATCTTTCTCTTACCTGGTAGACCTGTGGAGGGAATGTTTGTTAATACTACATGACAATTTCTACCCATATTCCCATAGTCAGGGTTATATATGTGCACTCATAGTGTGTGTGTGTGTGTGTGTGTGTGTGTGTGTGTGTGTGTGTGCTACTGACACACTCTGCCTTGATTTCTATCAGTCACCCTGGTTGTTGTTAGCAGGGACCTGTAGCTGTGACAGCATGACACTTTTGAATATTTCTTGGGCGAGACCACTTGGTGTATGTACTTATCTTGCTGTTATTTGCAGCCTTGGGGTTGGACCATGGGTGTTGGACACAGTATAACTACAGCCTTCTTATAGCTACTTTATACCTTATCTTACCTGGAAGACCTGTGGAGGGAATGTTTGTTAATACTACCTGACTGTTTCTACATATTTTCACAAAATCCTAGTTGAAATTATGCACACAGCTTACTACCATTCCCAGGATTCGAACTGTGACTGTTTCTGCAAAAAATATAACAAGTGTGTGTTGCATCAGAGGGAGCTATTGAGAAACTGATGTGTCTTTTTTGAATAATTTCTTTCTCATTCTCTCTTTGTTGTACGATGTGACCTTGTAATTACAACATTCTTATGCATACATTCCTATACATATCTTTTCACATAGCACTGTGTGGAAAACAATGGTTAACACAACATTACTATTCCGGTATCATATCTTGGTGTGTGACATTTGTAATATCAGTTAATCTCATGTGTTACAGAGGCACTAACTTTGTCAGATGAGACTTGATTGTTTAATGCTTTCAGAGCTATAGTTGCTATACATAACCTGTACACATTTCAAATCATACCATACCAAAGTAAACACAACCAGTCCAGGGTTTTGAATTTTATTGACAGGCACTTACATTTGTATTAATATATGAACTATATGAGACAATTACTGTAATATTGTCTG
Source organism: Protopterus annectens (assembly GCF_019279795.1). Classification (NCBI taxonomy): domain Eukaryota; kingdom Metazoa; phylum Chordata; order Ceratodontiformes; family Protopteridae; genus Protopterus; species Protopterus annectens. The sequence continues at coordinate 251,561,461 of NC_056739.1, read as the reverse complement.
CTTTACTCAGTACAAACCATAGCCATTTTTAATAACGCCAGGTGACATTCTACTCCTTTATATTTATTTGGTATGACTACTACAAGCTAGATTATTACTCTCCAGTCTCGCAACGCAGCCTTTGCAACCTGCTAGCGTGGGCTTCCTGGTTTGCAAGCCACTCAGCTGGAGCTGTAATGAAGATAGAGAAACATTTATGCATACCTATCCATCACATACACAGGCTGGACTTTAGTAAACAGTTATTGCTATGGATACTTAAACGCTCGCTGCCATGTTGCACAGGAATGGTCCCTTCCATGCAGGAATAATTAATTCTTGCATGGACGTCTGCTGAATCCAGGGGAATGTTATGTTCTTCAAAAATAATACAAAAAAATCTACAGTTTAAATAATTATACCAAATTAGACAAAATGTGACAAGATTTGTTAAAAATAGATACAAAGTATATGACAATTATTTAATATTTAGAGAAATGTTAGCCAATTTATGAGAAATACAAGGAAACTTTATATAATACAAACAGAAGTTGCTATATATAGTGAGAAAAAAGGTTATGGCATATTTAGAGAGTGAGGGAGAAACAAATGATTGAAGTTAGAAGTGAGTGAAGAACGGGGAGTAAGGAATTATAAGGTATGGATATCTACTTGTTCATATTTAGGGAAATAGTTTGTCCTGGGCTAAACAAGAACAGAGACAGATTTTGGCTAGGAATTCTTACTGAATGGTTTTAAAGGACTAGAGGGAAGGTAATACACTAATGGATATAGGTAAGGAGTTATAGGCCTTAGCAATATGGCATGAGTATAGACAATGCCTAGCAGATTTTATAGTCATTATGATCCATGACCAAAAACTTGTCTCTGTCCACAAACCTAAGTGGGAACATGGTTGTGCAGAATGGTGTTTAGTGGTAGACAAGCAGATGGATGCTGGAAAATTTTATAGGTTATATGAAGCTATGTATATGTTAGTTGATGGGATGGATTTTTATTACTATACACTGGTGGATTCTAAAGGGATATTTGCTGCAAATTTAGCCACTTTGTTATCTCACTGTTCCAGTATTGCCTTTTTGTATGCTGGGAGGTTAGTAAGGATGAGATGACCATAAAGCAGAGGAGGTAAGTAGTGGCAAGTGCAGTATTTGTGGTGTTAATGAGAATGATTTTGGATCTATAAAGCATTCCTAGTTTTTGTGAGTTTTTTAGTAGAATTTTGTATAAAAAGGTTAAATTTAAGCTTATCACTCACTATCATCCCTAAAAATTTGCTATGCAATGTGACTTCACTAGTTAAGAGAGAGGATTTTAAATTTTGTTTTTTTCATGAGAGAGGGATTTGGGGAAGAAAGTAGTAGTTTGTCTTTTTGGGTGGAGGGGCATGAGTTATGAATTACAAATATATGCTTCAATGGCTGTTAAAGCTTCTTGAGCAATTTTGTTTCTGAGATATGCCAGGTTGTCTGATGTGAATATGATCGTGGATTCATCTGCATATTGTATAATGGTGGGCTGTTGTGTCAATGGGTATAGACTGCTGGTAAGAATGTTAGAGAGGATGGAACCAAGGATAGAGTCTTGTGGTACACCAGTGGTGACAAGGAGGTATGGAGAGAGGGCGGACTTCCATTTTACTGACTGATATCTATTGGACAGGGAGCTTTAGAACAACAGAAGGGTGGCCTGAGAGAGACCTAGTGAGGACATTTGAAGTAGAAATTTGCTGTGACAAACTGCGTTAAAGGCTTTAGACAAGTCTTGAAATAAGAAGGAGACTAGTTTGGCATTATCTCTACCTTTATTGACAGTATCTATAAAAGGTAGAAGTGCATTGTTAGTACTGTGGGAGGGATGGAAGCTGTGTTGTGCTGTGTGGGGGACAGTTTAGCAATTATTTTTAAATACATTTTTCAAGTATTTTGAAGGGGGAATAAGACTGCTACAGGTCTAAAGCTAGTAATGTCTGTTGAATTTCCTCCTTTGTGTAGTGGTGATACGTGATTTTTTCCAGAGAGGGAATGTGGGGTTCCTGGACTGACTTATTTATAAGGATTGAGATAGGGCAGGCAATGTTATTGACTGTTATTTTAAGGTAGTCACTTGGAAGGTCAACACCATGATTTGAGTTTGTTTAAAAGTAGTTTTACATAGGATATGGACACAGGTTTGAAGGTGAAAGTGGATGTGGTGATATGTGGTTGTATCTTTGTATATCAAGATGTATTTTATTTAAATTGACACTGTTGTCTGGCATCAGTGCAGTAAAGAAATGAATCCTATTCATAAGCTTGCAACTATCTTGGTGTTTATAGTTAAAGCACTGAGAATGTATTGGGATACAACCACAGAGAAAACATTTTAATGCAGTGTTTTATAAAGTTCTGTTTCTCCATGCAAGTATTCTTTTTATTTATCTGGTTAACTTTGATTGTTTTTTATACGATGTTAGGTATTTTTCTAGACATGTAATCCAGGAAACCATCGAGGACCCCAGCCTGTTTTCCCCCAAAAGCACTTGCTCAGAACCAAAGAACATGCAAATACAGCTTGAAGGAAACTTTTCACTATTTTTTGGATTAAGACTGTGTAAAAGGCTGATTTCAACTACTTAGAATGAACTATTAATAGTTATACCAATAACATTAAAGAATGTTGTTGTTGTTAGTCAAACTTGTGAGACCTAACAAAATAACTTGCTGTTTTGTCAAAGTTATGTGTGTGTGTGTGTGTGTGTGTGTGTGTGTGTGTGTGTGTGTGTGTGTGTGTGTGTGTGTGTGTGTGTGTGCGTGCATGTATGTGTAAGAAACTATCACTGATGATGTAATAGCAATCCTTCTACCAATGTGAAGTTCCTGAGGATCTCTAGATGATATATTAATTACAATAGCCTGGTTACTGGGTGATCCAAATTAATAAACATTTAGTAAAATTCCCTTTCCATAGTTTTATGTTAATTTTTTTTTCCATAATAAATCTTTATTGTTATATTATTTTCAAACACAAATAAGAACAAAAATAACATATATTCACAAATCAAGCATTAACTAATATCACTAATAACCACACTCTATATACAATATTTACAAGAATGCTTCCATGTAATACAGTTAAATATAAAAAAGTATAAGAATAAATGCAAGTAATAGACAGTTGATTACTAAATTCTCTCCACACACATAAATAATTATTAATATTTCCAAGTTGAAAATACTATGCTAGTATAATATTAAAAATCTGTTCCCAAATTTTTGGATTATTAACATTTTTATTTTGTGGGTTTAATAGTAATTTATGAGCCAATATATGTTTTGTCACTAGAACTCTAAAGTTCTGCCATGAAGTTTTAGATGTGTCTAACCAATTTGAAGCTATATAAAGCTTCATTAATAGAAAAATATTAATATACATATAATAATTTGTGATTTAGGGATCTCTCTCGAGGGAATATGCAGAATCATAAATTTCCATGATAACGTTGTACTCTGGTAACCCACCTTTTGAAGTTGGATCTTAAGGGAATTCCAAAGTTTGAAAATACATTTACAACTCCAGAACATATGAAGACGATCAGCTGGTTGATTCTTGCAGTATGGACAAGTTGGTGAATTTTTGGGATTAAATTTATGCAGGGTAAGATGTGTATAATATGCATTGTTCCAAATCATCAACTGGGTATATATTCATTTTTGAAGAGAAGTAGATTTGATGGTCAAGTCAATTGCTTTTAACATATTACTTCTATCTGTCAGTAAGATTTTCTCTTCCCAGTAGTTTGATAACAAAATTTTATCATGAAATTGAAATTCTTTAATTAATTGATTTGCTGTTGTGATATATTTAAGATCCTGTTGGAGAGCTTGCCACAACAAAGAGCATCTATTAATAGCCTCTTCTTCCGGTTTAAAACTTTTAAAATAGCTTATAGTGAGTTCTCTAATTTGCCTCAGAATAACCAGATAATTTTTAGGTAAGTTAAGTTCTTGTCTTATTTGGTTGGCCGAACTGTCAAGATGTTTATATATATATCAATCAAAGTTAGATTAACTATCAATGGAAACTTGTTGAGATCAATTAGTTGATTATTCAATTTTAAATTAGGATTCTTATGAAAGGGTTGAAAAACCATCATATGTTGAACCAAATCTAATAAATGAAATAAATTATGTAAAGAGAGTATGTTCATTTTGATGTGTTCAATAATCCCATAGAATTTCAATGTATCCTTACCTAAAAAAAGTAATGCTTTAGGATTGATATTTAACTTTAGAATATATTTATAATTCAGCACTACCCAAGGTGGTGTCCACTTAGTATTATTTATATCATAATTGGCAGTTCTTAAAATTCTATTAGAATTTACAATTAAATAATACATTTAAAAATTAGGTAATTCCAGTCCTCCTCTATTTTTTGGGGTCATTAATAGTTTTATGTTAAATTTTGATGTATTTATTTTCCATTTCCTATGTACCCACACTTTTGCTTCATATTATTTATGTTATACAAGTCAGATAAGGTCTTGATATTAATTTTGTGCCATCTGTGGGGTATAATACCATTATCAGATTCATGGAAATAATGTTTTTTATGTATTTATCTGTATACACATTATGGCAAGCAGAGTGATTTTTCTAGAGAATATATGCCAGATTTTGTTGATAAATCTATTATTCTGTCCCATTTGAAATGTTATTGTGGTTCAGTGCAATTCAAAATAATGATAAACCTGGCTATTTCTTAAGAATTGTATATAATTCTGTCCTTTATTTCTATAAACATTTTTGAGATTGTCAGCGCTGTCCATTCTTATCAGTTATTTTCTTGTGACAAAATAGTCGGAAGAATATGTCATAGTAAAAGGATGTTCAATAACGTAATAGTAAAACTTGTCTAAAGTTTCATGTTGGTAAAAACTAGGAGCAGAATTCAGAATACTTTCCTGCATCGTGCCAAACAAATTTGCATGATAAAAGGTGATGCTCAGTGTGTGTGTGTGTGTGTGTGTGTGTGTGTGTGTGTGTGTGTGTGTGTGTGTGTGTGTGTGTGTGTGTGTGTGTGTGTGTGTGTGTGTGTGTGTGTGTGTGTGTGTGTGCGTGTGTGCGTGTGTGCGTGTGTGTGTGTGTGTGTGTGTGTGAGATTCAGTAAATCTAGTAAACACAGCTATACAATGTGGCCAGCCAACATGACTGACTAGTTATATGTTAATGACTGTACAATGAGGTGCTACATACCATAATAAGGTAAAAAGACATAGCAGATGCTCATATCCAGGCATTGTTGTTGTGTCTTTCGGCTTTTCCCTGTTAGGGGTTGCCACAGTGGAAGTCCAGTCCCCTAATGATTGGCAGTTGATTTTTACGTGCTGAGTGGCCGGCACTAATGCACAACCTGCAACGAAGGTACACCCATTCACACATGTCTCCACAGAAGACGCTCTAGCTGAGAATTGAATGGGACAATGTCTTGCTGTGTGGTGACAATGCTACCACAGCACCACCACCCCGGATCTACTGATAGGGATTGCTACAGCTATTGTAAACTTCTATCTGCAAAAGACTCTTATAACATCCCTGGAGGTGCTGGGCTTGCCCATCAAGCTTAACATTCATGCCCTCAATGACAACAACATAGTGGATCAGTATCATGTTGAGAGGAACACCATGCAACAAACAGTATACATGTGACATTCTCATCTGTAGCCCAGTAGGAGTCTTGGTGTATCCACCCCAGTGCATAACAAGAAACTTGTAGCATAATTCAGCTTCAGGGACTTTTCAATTACCAACTGGGGACATATCAAAGAAATCTTAGGCATCTGCCTAGAGAATACCGTATCAGTTCCCTGATGCCATGCTATGGCCCTTACCATATGTGCAAAACCCTTACTGTGTTAGGCAGCAGTTACAGCAGGGTGGCCTCCTGGAGGAAGTACAACTCCCAACTCTGCATGCATCAGCAGCTGAGACAGATGAGGAATCAGAGGTAGAGCCAGCAGTGATAACCATGCCAGATGGAGGCAGGCACCATGCACTGTGACACAAACAAAGAGGCAGTAGATAGCACATAGCTTTGCAACATAAATATACAAGAGCTAAGCAGATATATACAATACCTCCATAGGTATCACAAGGGATAAGAAACTAAGAGTAATGCTACTCAACGCCAGAAGTCTAAACCTCAAGATGCACGCACTCGAAACTCTCCTTAGCATGGAGAACATCGATATCTGTGCAGTAACAGAAACCTGGTTCAGGGCTCCCGAGAGCACCCCAGCACTACCAGGTTATACCTCATACCATTCTTTTCGGCCCCAAAACTTGGACCGAACCACAAAAGGAGGGGGAGTATCGATATTCATCAAAGATACCCACACCTCCAGGTTGGTGGCAAAGCACGAAGCATCAGAGACTATCCATGTGCAACTAACAGTGGGTAAAACTGCCTTCCAGTTTATAGCCTGCTACAGACCACCCTCCCAAACCCAGGAACCCCACTCGGCCTTTCTGAGAACACTGGAAAATATGAAGGTCTCTCCAAACACCATTGTATTGGGCGACTTCAACTACCCAAACATAGACTGGGAGCATTACTCTAGCTCCAACACCCTAGCCCAAAGGTTCCTAGAATTTATAAACTCAAATGCTATGGAACAACTTGTTACCACTCCCACAAGAGGGGAAAACATACTGGACCTGATCATCACCAACATGGGGACTCTATGCTCCAGACCAGAAGTGTATCCCTCACTGGTAAGATCAGACCATAAACTAATCTCACTGGATATTCACATCCCGACCCCAGCCCCTGCCCAGAAAACCACAGTGAAAAACTTCTCTAAAGCAAATTTCACACTCCTCAAAACCGAGGTGGAATCCTTCAAAGCCCCCGGGCCTGTGGAAAATATGGCCCAGACTGCAGAATCCTTTATAAACGCATTCTATGAACACCTTCAGGAATGCATGGATCATGCGATCCCAAATAAAACCAAGACCCAATCCTCCAAAGGCAGATGTCCTGTCTGGTGGACCCCAGCCATAAACAAACTATACAATAGAAGGAGGAAGCTACTAAATGATAGAGCAAAATCCCAAAAAGGGAAGGCATCACTGATCAGTATTAGCAAAAAACTACGGGTACTCATAAAATTGTCTAACGCCAGCTTCGAGAGAAAAATTGCACAGGATACTAAGGATAATCACAAGCCTTTCTTTAGTTATGTTAGGAACCTGGGTGGAAATTCCCAGATATGCTCAGAATTAGTCCAAAATGACAAAAAATACACTGAACCCACAGACATTGCCAACATCCTAGCTGACAGGTTCAGCACAAACTTCTCCCCCCCATCCCCACCAAAAAGGCAAATATCTATCCCAGCAGAGTGCTGCCCCCCTGACATCTCAGATGCTCAGGTAAGAGCCACCCTCTCCAAAGCAAAAAACACAGCATCAATGGGACCAGATGGTGTCCCGGGCTGCGTCCTACATGAACTCCAAGAAGAACTAAACCCAAACATAAAACTACTGTTCAGTCTCAGCCTTACTACAGGATATGTGCCCAAAGAGTGGCGTACAGCAACAGTGGTCCCTCTCCATAAAGGTGGTGCCTCAACAGATCCTGGAAACTATCGCCCCATAAGCCTGACTAGCTTGGTCTGCAAAGCTATGGAAAGGATCATCATGGACCTCATAAATAAAGATATTGGGGACCTACAGACACTGGATCCTACCCAGTTTGGCTTTGTTAAGGGCAGATCCTGCCTCTTAAACCTGGTTGATTTCTTTGAAACAGTCACCAAGGCCATTGACGAGGGGAAGGTGGTCCACATAGCCTACCTGGACCTCGCAAAAGCCTTCGATACACTATCCCACTCGGGCATTATAGATAAGCTCACCAGCTTAAATATAAACCCCTATGTCACTAGATGGATTGCAAACTGGCTCAAGGACAGAACCCACATGGTTAGAATTGCTGGAGCCATGTCAGACTCCAAACCAGTTACAAGTGATGTCTCACAAGGCTCAGTCCTGGGACTTCTCTTGTTCGGTATATATTTCTCGGAGGTACAGGCCAACACGGAAGGACTGTGGCTGACCAAGTTCACAGATGACTGCAAACTGGACGCCATAATCGACTCTCCAGCCGACACAAGCATCCTCCAAAATGGCCTCATAGAAACAGACAACCGGTGCCAGAGTCATGGCCTCAAGCTAAATGCCAAAAAGTGTATAGTCATCCCCTTTGGCAAAAACAAAGTGCCCACAAATTACCACATAGGTGGTAATCCATTAAGTACAGAAGAAGTTATTAGGGACCTGGGGACCCAAGTTGATAGCAATCTCTCATTTGACAACCACGTGGCCAAAGTGGTTAGAAAAACATTTTATATAGCCCACCTAATCATGAAGGGATTCACATCTAGATCAGGGGAGGTCATTGTGCCTCTTTACTCATCCCTCATCAGGCCCATAATTAAGTACAATGCCCCTTTTGGGATGTACCTTACCAGACACCTGCAGCAACTGGAAAAACCCCAAAAGTACCTCACCAAGAGGATCAAAGGGCTCAAACAGATGCCATATGCTGCCCAGTTAAAGAAACTCTAGCTCTACTCAGTGGCATACCGCCTGTTCAGAGGCGATCTGTGCCTGACGTATAAAGCCATGTCCAACCCGGAATTAATGGACATGCTGCACCTCAGAAAATCCAAATCCCATCGAGCAACACGCTCGAGAGACTTGAACCTCAGCACTGAAATAAATAGGACATGCTGGAGGGACAGATTCATAACCCAGAGGCTCCCTTCACTCTGGAATAAAATCCCAGTCCAGGTTAGGCAGAGTCCCTCACTGACTCTCTTCAAGAGGAATCTTGATGAGTGGATGGGAGATCATAGGTTTACCCCGGGTATCACTTCTGTGTCACTGTTAGACAGAGGCACAGTATACTAACCTCGAAAAAGGGCATAGCAAAATAAATTTAAAATGGGTGGCGAAAGCCAAACACATTCTGGCTAGGCTTATAAATGCCCTAGGGCAGATAGCCTAGTATGAACCTATGAACCTATGAACCTATAAAAATAATGCATACAAAACCACTAGTCTCTGCTTATACATGATAGGCTGGCCACACTGCACATCAGACACAGGCAACATAAGTAATAATGTAATGGAGATCTGTGGTTCCCATTGTACATTACCCTGCGTGGTAATTATACTAATTAGACTTAATGTCATTACTATTTTTGAATCACTTAATTTGTGTGATGTGCAGACCTGATCAACATTGTGCTGAGTTCTGCAAGATGCCATGCATATCCTTGAGCACTAGAGGTCAGCTATGCATATGTGCGGGAAGCCCACATTTACAATATAGGGAAAATGTTGTGCTCATACCCCTCAAATGTACCTCATTATCAGGAATATTCCTCAATTTAAGTTTTAAAGAGCCATGTTCCTCACATTTCAACAGTGAAAGTGTCTGTAACATATTTAAGTGTTAACAGTTTTTAATTGATATGTATGGTGATTTACACATAATAGTATTAATTCATCAAGAGAATGTTTTTAAGTATAGGATGACATATTAACCATACTGTAAAATACCTATTTAAAACTATTAGTAATCTGTTAGTAAGTGATCCAGATGTGGCCCACCTGTTCAATATTATTAGAGGTAGGTGTGCCACAGTGCATAGATAAAAGTTTGGGATCATTGGCAATGATAATTTAACCATCCCAACAATAGGCAGTGCGATGCAGGACTGACATGTTTCATACCTTAAAGTACCATTGACACATTAATAATACAGTTCCTGTACTTTATTATTATGCATCCATTGCAGAAATGTGATTTCTGTCAGTGGCTGTTATTGTGTGGTAGATAGAACACTCAAGAAATCATCTGGATGCCAGTTCCCTGCTATTTCAACTGAGTTATTTGAATGTGAGACAAATAACAGTGGGGAAGGTGAGCATACTGCTCCTTTTTGAGCACAGTGGTTGTGTAAGGAGGAGTGTAAGATTTTTCAGGATGGTCTCCATAAGCACTGCAGCCAAAGGTTCCTGCATGAGGGCTATACCTGGTCACAGTGTAAGGCTGATGCCTAGAATACCTTAACCAAGACTGTCACTCATGCTACTGGTATCACACACACCAGGGAACAGTGGCATCATTACTACAGTGACTTAGGTCACCATATGCCTGCTCTTCTTGGCTGATATGGACATAAATTAAGGCATGACCACCACCTTAGTACTGTAAGTGTACCATGATTTACCTACCTATTTACCCTGTCAATGCATTTTACGTTGCACCATTTCATTCTGTTATTTTTTTCTCTAGTCCCTGCAGAGATAGAAGGAAACAGGGAGGACAGTCTACAGGCCTAAGAGAGTGCCAGTAAGTATAGCTACTTTGGTGAAATCTGTCTGTTTGCATTGTGACAGTTGTAGCAATCAAAAACAATATTATATAACAATTATACAGCAGGACTGCATCGGTCAGTACTAGCATACCTTACTGAAACTAGTATGACTGTGTGATGTTAGACATTTGCTTCTACTTGCTACTGCCTGTATAGTTGGAGAAGTGTCTCATTGTGTTAAGTCTAAATAAACTGAGATTACTATTTTGGCTAGGGTTCAAGTCCCCCCTCCCCCAGAAAAAAACACAACAAAAACCATTATGTTCTTTTCATGGCATCATTTTATATGTGTAATCCAATTAGCATATGTTTTAGCCATAGTTGTTATTTGGCTGTCCACTTTACAATATGCATTACGTGTATATTTCCAATGAGTATATTCTATGCCTAACAATTTTATTATATGGTATAAAGAGAATAATAAATCTTACCTAAAAAAGGTATGGAGTTAAATATTATATATAGTAGAAGATGAAAATATAACACTAATTAAAGAATACTCACCACATTTAAAAACATAATAATAAAGAGTGAGTTGGGGGAGACCTAAATACAATTAAATTAAGAAAAGTAAGTATTAAAATGTTTTGCATGAAAAGATGCCAGAGCATAATCAAATTTTCTATCAGAATAAATTGCAAAGTAGATATAAAATAAAAAACAGCCGTTATATATACTTATAAGCATTATTCAGACATATGTTTTTTTAGGATTTATAACATAAATATATTCTTTTTGGTGTATATATATATATATATATATATATATATATATATATATATATATATATATATATATTATGTATTTAATATATATTATTGTATGCATGTTTATTATTGCTGACTTAATTAGTAGTATAGTTGTTTAATTAATGTAGCTATTAACTATGTGCAGGGAAGTGATTGGTGGAATGAGTGATTGAGTGTTGTACAAATGTCACTTTGGATAATGGTTCTTATTATCTCTGAAGAAGCCATCTGTGTATGGTGAAAGCGCTTAGTTTTTAGAGCACTGCATTAAAACTGTGGAGTGAAGCTCTGTCCGTATTTTTCTTTTCCTTTGTTAGTAGATATAAAATAACACCTGGTTGCTCATTTTAAGTAGTCAGGTTTTGCAGAACTGCTGCTTGGATGTTTCTCCTCCAGATTCACTATCCTTCCATGCAGGACTAGCTTAGTCTTGCACAGAAGCAGCTATTTAGGAGCAGTAAGTCATGCATATCAATGAAGGCGCGCTGCCTGAGCTTTTAAATGGACATGGAGCATGTACGAGTGCAGGGGGCATGTCTGAGAGCAGAGCTCTCAGAATATACATGCCTCTGCAATGAAGAATAGCAGTGTATGAATAAGAATGAGCGAGATTGCTCATAGGTGCTCACTTACCCCCAGCAACATCCCCCCAAGTTTACAAGAGCAATAGTTAAAACATTAAATATAAAGTAGTGTTTTTTTATGAAACAAATTAAATGTAACCGTAGGTGTGTGAGTTTGTCCATCGCTTAGCCACGGTTAATGCGGTTTAAATGGCACAAGAGGATAAAAAGCAAGATATATGCAAATGCAACAGTACAGCAATAGTGCAGTGGGCTGAGCATTCACCTTACGAGCAGTCATTCCTGGTTCGAATCCCCCTCCAGTACATCCCATTTTCCATGTCAAATGACTTTATGACCAATTTTTTGTTGCATAACCTACTAAATAACATATATTTCTGTACTGGAGTACTGCATTAAATTAAGATGTGAGGTGTCATTTTTATAATGTTGTAAAGTCCAGAGATAATCACAAGTGCCCCATACAGTATATGTACTTAGGAATCAAGGATACAAATGGAAGGCAAAATGTGTAATGAATGATAAATTATACAGTTTCCAAATCCACCACCTTCCCAAGAACCATTTGACATTACTGTCTAAATGAGTGTGTTGGTAAGTGGGAGTAAGGAATAGTAAGCACGAGTAAGCATATTTAAGCAGTAGTAAGTGAGTTTAAGCCCATTTGCATGGGAGTAAGTAATGCGCACACAGGTTAAGCAATATTGAAGCTAACTCTCTGTAAGCATATTTAACAGAAAGTTAGTATTGCTTACCCTCACACAAACCCGCGCAAACCCACATACAATTGCTTAAAAGTGCCTTAATCACTCTGTATGCAACAGTCATTGTCCTTGCCAGAAACAAAATAAACAGCCTTTGCAGGTCTTGAACCCAGGACCCTGTATACTATAGTCACAGTAGTTAACCACTAAGCCATCACAGCAGTACATAAAACTGAGGTATCACCAAACAGATCCTCACTATAGGAAAATCAAACCGACCATGTGAAAGGAATCTATATACAGTTTTATGTTGTATAGTCTACTATATAACATAAATATGTGAACTGGAGTACTACAGTAAGCCCAGATGTGAGGTGTCATTGTAATAAAGTGTTGAAATCCCCTAATAAACACAAGGACCCCATAAAGTGTACATACACATGAATCATGGATACCAAACACACATATAACATGTAATGAATAATAGATTAATGCCAAAAAGCAAATATAATGAAAATTAAATATTAAGCAATGCTAAGCATTGCACAACTCAGCTTAGTAGGTATAAGCAATGTGTAGGCCAGCTAACTCAGTCTGCCCATTGCTATACCCCTTTAAGCAATGCCAACCTTAGGTAAGCAGGTTTGCCCATAGCCTAGCATTTTCAAAATTATCCAATCATGGCAAAGTGCAGGAAACCATCCCTATTTAAATGCAACAGGCAGGAATACATCTCATAACTGGTTGCAGCTTCCTTCTGTAGGCATTGTGTCTGGTATGGGATAGGGTGTGTGCTTTTGGGCACGGTACTGGGGCATCCAGGAGTCCAGAGTCATGGCAGGACTGCTTGTGAAAGACCATGACCATAGACTGCTGCAGGGCCAGTACCAGGGTTCCCAATACAAAGCAGAAACCTGTGACCATCTCACCCGTGACCTCATCAGTGCCACTGGCATACCCTGAACCATGATGTTTTGCCAGAGATGGTCTGCACTTGTCACCCCTCTGATTCAGGTTTCTGGCTAAAGCTCTTGCCACCGCTATAGTGCTTTTTTTAAGCAAGGTTCAAAGGGCAAAACCACCACTGTAACAGATACAAGCATGCAAAATCTGAAGGTAATGCTACTCAATGCTAGAAGTCTAAACCTCAAAATGCACTCTCTCGAGGCACTCCTAAAAATGGAGAACATTGATATCTGTGCAGTAACTGAGACCTAGTTCAAGGCTGCAGAGAGCACCCCTGCAATACCAGGCTACAACTCTTACCACATTTTCCTTACACCAAACCAAGACCGAAACACTAAAGGTGGAGAAGTGTCCATATTCACCAAGAATATTCACACCTCCAGGCTAGTTGCCCAACACAATGTATCTGAAATTCTCCAGGGCAACTAACACTAGGTAAGACTGCAATCCAAATTGTAGCTTGATACAGATCCCCCACCATGCCCCAAGATTCTCACTACACCTTTCTAAACATACTAGAAAATATTAAGATACAACCAAACACTCTAATACTGGGAAATTTCAACTACCCTGCCATTAACTGGGAAAACTACTCGGGTACCAGCACCTTTTCCCAACGGTTCTTAGAATTCATAAATTCCAATGCCCTGGGTCAGCTAATCCATTGTCCCACCAGGGGCTCCAATATCCTAGACCTGGTCATTACCAACATGGGAGATAGATGCTCCACACCAGTGGTCACCCCACTTATTGGTCAGGTCTGACCATAAGCTAATCACCCTTGACATCCACATCCCATCCCCACTGGCCAGTAAGGAAACCTCTGTAAAAAACTTCAACAAAGCCATCTTCATGTTAGTCAAGTCAGAAGTGACAAACTTCATGACACCCATGCAGACGGGAGCTGAAAGTTTGACTGCTGAATCCTACACTAAGGCACTGTATGAGCACATCCAATTGTGCATGAATCATGCCATTCCAAATAGAACCAAGATGCTCTCTTCCAAAAAAAGGAAGCCAATCTGGTGGTCCCCTGCCATAAACAAGCTATAGAACGGAAGGAAGAAACTGTTGCAGAAAAGATGAAAATCCCAGGATGCAAAACCTCCCTTACCAGCCTCAGTAAGAAACTGAGATCCCCTCATAAAATCCTCCAAAGCTAGTTACAAAAATAAAATTGCCAAATATTCCAAAGACAACCACAAGGCATTCTATAGTTATGTCAAGAATCTAAATGGCAATGCTCAGATCTGCTCTGAGCTACAAAAGAATGGCATTAAATTTACTGATCCCAAGGATATTGCCAATATCCTGGCAGATCTAGTTAGTGCCAACTTCACCCCCACTCACTACCTAAAGGAACCATCTCAATACCAAAAGATTGCCAAATTCTAGTAATCCCAGCCACACAGGTAGAAACTGCACTCGCCAAAGTGAAGAATACAGCATCCATGGGACCAGATGACATCCCGGGCTATGTGCTACATGAACTACAAAATAAACTGGCACCTCACCTAAGTGTCATGTTTAATCATAGCCTCACCTTAGGCTTCATGCCCACTGAGTGGTGCACAGCTACAGTTATCCCACTCCACAAGGGGTGATCCACCTTGGATCCCAGGAACTACCATCCAATCAGTCTGATGAGCGTGATCTGCAAGGGCATGGAATGCATTATCATGGAACTTATAAACAAAGACATTGGCAACCTTCAAACACTGGACCCCACCCAGTTTGGGTTCATGAAGAGCCGATCTTGTCTCCTGAACCTGATTGACTTTTTTGAATCAGTCTCCAGAGCTGTGATGAGGGTAAGGCAGTCCATACAGCCTATCTGGACCTCACCAAGGCCTTCAACACCATCTCCAACTCTGGAATCATAGATAAACTTATTAAGCTTGGCATAAATCCCTATGTCTCTTGATGGGTTGCCAACTGGCTTACTGACAGAACCCAGACTGTAAAAGTAGCTGACTCCAAATCCAGCTCCAGACAAGTAACAAGTAGAGTACCTCAGGGTTCAGTCCTGGGACCGCTCTTGTTTGGCATCTACTTCTCTGATGTACAGGCCAACACTAAGGGACTCTGGCTAACAAAGTTCACAGATGACTGCAAACTGGGAGCCATTACTGAATCCCCAAATGATGTGGATATTCTACAAAAGGGCCTTACAGAAACAGATGCTTGGTGCCAGAGCCATCGGCTCAAGCTTAATGCCAAAAAATGCATAGTCATCCCTTTTGGGAAAAAAACATGTACCCATGAATTACCACATAGGTGGCAGTGCACTAAACACTGAAAGTGTGATGAGAGACTTAGGGATACAGGTGGACAGTGGTCTCACCTTCGATAACCACATCACCACAACAGTCAGGAAATCCTTCTATGTGGCACACCTCATCAATAAGGGCTTTTCATCCAGAAAAAAGGAGGTAATTGTCCCACTGTACTCATCCCCCATTAGACCCATTATAGAGTGCAATGCCCCATTTGGTATGTACCTCACAAGACATCTGCAACAGCTGGAAAGGCCGCAGAAATACCTCACTAAAAGAATCACATGCCTAAAGCAGATGGCCTATGCTGACCATATAGAAAAACTCCAGCTATACCCTGTGGCATATCGTCTACTCAGAGGTGATCTCTGCTTAAAATACAAGGCCATGTCAAACCCTGAGCTGCTGGACATGCTCCACTTAAAGAAATCCCAATCCTTCTGAGCCACATGGAACATGGCTACAAACACTTAGCACAAAGCGTGGTACAATACAATATATGTCCCAATGGTAGGTAAGCTGTAGCCATACCTTTTGAGTTGTGTGAACAGTTTGTTGTCACTGATATGGTGGGGGGAGACAGAGATGTGTATTAAGAACTATGGTAACCTTGCTGTATGAGTTGCTCAGACCTGTTTCCATCTTTATGTCTTTCAGGCAAGATGTCCCACAACCAGTTACCAGTGTATTCAGCAGCAGAAAATGAGGTCATTCTTAACCACCTGATACAGTACTATCTCTTCGGCAGGACAGCCCATGAGCAGCAGGAGCGGACTGCCCTGAGGAACGATCTAGTCCACAGGGTCAATGATGTCGGCCTGCATAACCTTAGCTTTGAGCAGGTCCAGTATCATTGTAGCGACCTGCTTTGCAATGCCCATCTGTGTACTGCTGCAGTCTGGGGGGGGATCAGCTCACAACAGGGGGGGGGGTCATGCCATCCGCCCCCCCGACACGTGTTGAGGAGCTCCTCACCAGCCTCGTGGCACCTGCCCACCTGCACAAGCAACAACTGGCAGGGACCATAGTGGAGGTGAGTGCTACCCACACACCAGCTGAACAGCTTGCAGGTAAGGCCACAGGGCACATCAGTAAACCACTGTTGTGTATGCATCCACATCTGTACAGGTAGATCATGCATATGTAAGATGTCATATATATTGTCTGTTGATGCGTAGTAGTAATAAACAGATGTGCATAAGCTGTAGTATAGTGGATTTGTACTGTTGATATGCTGTAATGCTGCACCCACCCTGTAGCAATGCCACAGCTGTGGCCACTGACATCACATCTCTCACACGCTTATGTAGGTCCCTCTGGTATACCACCAAGGCAGCAGTCTGTAGCTGCAGAGTATGGTTTATGTTCATTCTTGCCAATACACCGGTCATGTAATGGCTATGGTATATTCCATGCACACATCTAACATACCTACCCATAATGCATGCCATACATGTTCATGTATTGTTGCTGTTAACTGCACTGCATCACAGTGGTGACCATGATGTGGTATCTGAAGGGTATGTCAGACACCTGCAAGATAACTAACATCCTGTCATTACAAAATGTGTCCATAGGGATGAACATAATGGTGGGACACATGGCCTACAGTAGGGACATGTATGAAACATTACCGTTATACAGTGCTACAACAGTGTAGATACCAGCATTACAATGGCAACTGTTACAGATCTACACTACTGCATATCATAATACTGTGTTCCACAACCTTTAACACCTGCAATGTGGTCCCAACATGAGCACTGAGTGTGTAATATGGAATCATAGGTTAGGGCAGCAAATATGGGGAATACATACCTTCACAAACAGTGGAGGCATATGTGTGCACATACTCCAGAAAACATATAGTGGAGGCAGCTGTTGAGGTACTGCCTGCATGCATTTGTCATGGAAATGCACCTTTCAGTAAGTACACATCCCCAATGTCACACCATATATTGGTCTGTTGTCCAAGACGTTTGCCCATCAAATGTGCACACTTACCTGCAACAGAGGCAGGCATGGCTTGCACACATCTTACATGACATGGCGTGGTCCCCATACCCAGCAGGTAGCACCCATGAGCTGCACATGTAGCCATACCTCACCACTGCATATGCCATGGCAAACAGTGCAGTCATGTATGTGGCAAGGATGTATGGGACAGGAATGATGTGGGAAATAAACAGATAGCCACCCAAGACAAATGCTGTCACATGTAGCAAGCTGGTCATGCAGGCTGCCCATTAACATGACACAACACTGAGGAGGTAGAAGGAATGCCCAGCAAGTACTGGCTTTGTGGTACCCATGTCAGCAATTGCCTGGAATCTGCAAGCATGTGGACTATGGGTTAAGGTAAAAAGATGTGACAGTTGTACAACAGGAAACATCAACCAGGCCTCTCTACAGGTAGTGTATGCAAAACAGAAGAGGTCCCCAACAGTCAGGTGTTGCAGTGTGTACTGGTGTACCATGACCACCATTGGAAACCTACAGACAGTATCATGTAAGATACAGGTGCTGCACAACCAATGCCTCACCCCACCTCAGGCCCACCATCCCCATTTGTACTGTGCCGGTGCCAGTGTACATCTGTATGTTTGCTATTCATTAGCTGGGACTAGGCTGTTACATGTGCTGTTCAGTGTTTGGGACACTGCAAACTGACACACATGTGTAGGCCATAGTTGTCAAGCATCTACAAAAAGGCTGAAGGTGGGGATGGTGTGTCATCATGACAAACCAGTGCACTGCAGCAGGGATCCTAAGAATGCTATGAATGGCTGTATCTGCACACAGTCAGGTTCAGGAACTTTGGCAGATGTAACCCTGACTCCACAGCAATAGTGACAGCAGTGTGTGAACTCCAAGAGTAGACCTTGCAAACATGCAGAGATGGGGGACATGTGTAGGGCAGACTGACCATATACTGGCAAATGTAGATGGCTCATGCTAGTATACCCCTGCCAGGAATAGGGACTGCTGTAGTACACATAACAATAGGTGCAACAAACCATCATGATAAGGGCATGCACACATATGCATGCACGGAGTGTATGCATTGCAGTCAGCATCTGCACACCTAACACATTTGTTAGACACTGCATGTGAATGTTCATAGGTTCATAGGTTCATAGGTAGTTACTAGGCTATTGGCCCTAGGGCCTATACAAGCCTAGCCAAAAATGTACCCTGGCTTTCGCCACCCAAGAAAATTATTTTCCTGTGCCCCTGTCAAGCAGAACCACAGAAGTGATCCCTGGGGTGAATTTCCTATTACCCATTCAATCATCAAGATTTTTCTTGAAGAGTGCTAATGAGGAGCTCTGTTTGACATAGATAGGTAGTCTGTTCCAGAGTATGGGAAGTCTCTGGGACAGGAATCTATCCCTCCAGCATGTTCTGTTTATTGTGGTGACAAGGTTTAGGTCCCTAGAGCGTGTAGCTCGGAGGGATTGGGATTTCTTTAAGTGGAGCATGTCCAACAGCTCTGGGTTTGACATAGCTTTGTATGTTAGGCCGAGATCACCTCTGAGTAGGCGATATGCGACAGAGTAAAGCTGGAGTTTTTTGAGACGGTCTGCGTAAGGCATCTGTTTGAGGCCAGTATTCCTCTTTGTGAGGTATTTCTGTGGTCTTTCCAGTTGTTGTAGATGTCTTGTGAGGTACATACCAAAAGGGGCATTGTTCTCTATAATGGGTCTAATGAGTGATGAGTAGAGGGGAACAATGACCTCTTTTTTTCTGGATGAGAAACCTTTTGTGATGAGGTGTGCCCCATAGAAGGATTTCCTGACCACTTTGGCAATGCGATTATCAAAGGAGAGGCTACTGTCCACCTGTGTCCCAAGGTCTCTTATCTCACTTTCGGTGTTAAGTAGACTACCAGCTATGTGGTAGTTCATGGGTACAGAATTTGTACCAAAGGGGATGACAATGCACTTTTTGTCATCGAGCTTAAGACCATGTCTTTGACACCAGGCATCTGTCTTAGTGAGGCCCTTTTGTAAGATGTCCACATCGTTAGGAGTTTCAATTATGGCTCCTAGTTTGCAGTCATCTGCGAATTTAGTTAGCCAAAGACCTTCTGTGTTAGCCTGTACTTCAGAGAAGTAGATACCAAACAGGAGAGGACCCAGGATTGAACCCTGTGGTACTCCACTTGTCACTGGTCTGAAGTCTGATTTGGAGTCTGCTACTTTCACAGTGTGGGTTCACAGTGTGGGTTCTTTCAGTAAGCCAGTTGGCAACCCATCTTGTGACATAGGGATTTATACCTAGTTTAGTGAATTTATCTATAATTCCAGAGTGGGGGATGGTGTTGAATGCCTTGGCGAGATCTAGATAGGCTGTGTGACCCACCTTACCCTCATCTATGGCTTTGGTGACTACTTCAAAGATGTCTATCAGGTTTAGGAGACATGATCTGCCTTTTACAAACCCAAACTGTGTGGGGTCCAAGATTTGGAGATCTCCAATGTCTTTGTTTATGAGTTCCATGATGATACGTTCCATGGCCTTGCAGACGAGGCTCATCAGGCTAATGAGGTGGTAGTTCCCGGGGTCTGTTGTGCCTCCCCCCTTTGTGGAGTGGGATAACTGTCACGGAACACCATTCAATGGGAACAAAGACTGAGGTGAGGCAATGATTGAACATGGTACTTAGGTGGGGTGCCAGTTCATTCTGTAGTTCATGCAGAAGGCAGCCTGGGATGTTGTCAGGTCCCATGGATGCTGTGTTCTTGGCATGCAGTGCAGCTACATGGTACAGGACATATGTCACATATCAGGCCCATGTAATGTTAATGTATGCAGTGATGTTGTCCCATGGCATATCAAGGAGGAGTGTGTCATATCAATAAGGGTGTTTACTCTCCCCATAGCCATGGTAAGGTTTGACAATTGTCAGTGTAATAGTATCGTATTGGCCATACATGCACCTCTGATGTTGAGATCTGTAAACCAGACAGGCATCCACAAATGACATCTGTCCACATATCATCCCAGATATGTGTTTCACAAACACATTGGGGCTGTTAGCATTGGAGCAGACATAACTGACACAGTAATACACATTCAGCAGTGGTTTGTACACCTGTGAGGTATGGTGCACAGTACATGGCAGGGTGCAGTACAGGTGCACAGCAATACTGTGTACATGAGTGCAATGTTTTCCAGGTGAAGGAGCATCACCTACTAACACAACCCATACATCACACACATGTATACTATTGCTAGCATGGATTCACTATAGTTGCACTGCATGATGTTGAGTACCATATATTATGCATGTAGACAGATGGGTAATGGGAGGACTGTGTATATTATCTTTGTGCAACCTCACCTGTAGGTGTGTGTGTGTGTGTGTGTGGGTGGGGGGGGGTTATTTTGTCTGTAAGTGCAATCTGGTGGAGTGGAGGGGGTTGATGCATGTAGGATGTGTGTGTGCATGTGTGTGTGTTGGTGTGGGTGTCCCTGTATGCACATGTGTGATTGTGGGGCTGTTCACATTTCCAAAGGGAAGTACTGCTGTATGAAGTACATGGACATGGACTGACACATGAGACACCAGGAATACTTGTCAGATATGTAATCATGGGACGGCTGATTGTATAATAAGGTCTGTAGTATGGAACATGCATTGGGAGGGAAATTAGACACCAGGAATACCCTTAATATTGCAATCAGCAGAAAGCTGAATGACTACCCATGTATTCAGCACTACAGATGCATTGGGGAATTACTAGACAACACCAGGGAGTGTATACATATATTACTGTTGTCCACATGATAAGTTGATTATCCAGCAGATCTGGCATGTACTGAGCAATAGTTACATATTACACTCCAGTGTGTGACATTATGGAGTGAATATAGTAGCTCCTAACATATGGGGGCCATGCACATGATGTCCGGACATACCCAGGGTAAACACTGGATGACAGCAGTGAAACCATGTAAAACCTACTCCACTCAAGTCAAGGAGGTAATTAATGGACTAACAGGTCTTGTGTTGTGATCACTCATCTAGGCATTTAGAGGAATGATATGTTAATGAGTGGTATTAATGAGTTTATGTTACCAAGTGTGATGCAGGATGGGGAACTTATGTGAATAAAGGTGGGACTGTTGTTAAACCCAGGGAAAGGTAGGTTTTATTGTGGAATTTCAGGGTGTGTGTGTGTGTGTGTGTGTGTGTGTGTGTGTGTGTGTGTGTGTGTGTGTGTGTGTGTGTGTGCTGTTATGCAATGCCATGCAGGTCTTAAAGTGCATTTCTTGTTTTCACCCACAGGTGATGAGGTGGGTCAGGGTCCCTCCAGCATGCAATCTGATGTTGGTGTCCATACAGACCCCAAAGATGATGATAGGACTGTTGAGGCACAGGCGGGATTGTCAAAGGCTGAAACTATACTATAGTTTGATATCCCCCTGTTAGCCACCCCAACCCCGCACACAGTTACAGTGCCTATACATACCCCATCACCAGTGGCCATAGCAGAGAGACAGTTGGCAGTTGGTGGCAGTGCACAGGAGAGTGTGATATCTATGCCTACTGTGTCTGGTCACAGCAGGCATAGCCGGATGTCCAGCAGGGCACCACATAGGCAGATGTACCGGGGTGCTCGAGGTAGGGCCACTGGTCATCATGCCCCTAGCAAAAGTGCCACAACTGGTACCACCAGGTGCATGTTTCAGACTGTCATGGGGGCACAGGCACTTATGGAACTGTACACCAGACAGGGTCTAAGGCTGCAGAGGGCTGCTCTCTCATTTGTAAGCGACAACATCCTTGAACTTGCAGGTGCCCTCCGTGATTACACTGAGGTCATGGATAGACAGTTGGGTGAGATGGTGGGCCTCATCGACCGTGGTTTGTCTGTGCTTGAACATGTGGTGGGAGTGAGGCGAAGGCCGCTTGGATGTAGGCCAGCAACATCAACAGCTGGCAGTCAACGTGGATGTGTTAGGACACCAAGATGCTCCCGTAGTGGCAGTACCAGCCCTAGCACTGCAGGGGGGTGCTGTCCACACCCCACCACAGCAGGCCACGTGCACGTGGCCCTGGCCAGTCCCAGGAGGGACATGGTTCCAGTGAACATCTGTCATCATCAGGGAGGGAGTAGCACATCGAGGCCTGTACCTGGATGTGCCAATGGAATCCCTGGCAGACACAGTCCGCATGTCCATGGACGGAGGCAGTGAACTTCACACCCTGCCAGTTATGGTCTGCAGCTGTCCAAGAAACACCTGTATAGGGCAGCCACATGGCAGAACTGTGTGCATGCATACCCACACACTATACAAACACATCAAGGGCAACCCCATACCTACACACACCACATCACCATGTCCATTTCAGTTAATTACACCCCTCACCCACACACATGATGTCAAATATATGGCCCACCCTCGGTCTCTGGCAAACCAACAACACACCAGGGGCATATGATGATACCTGTGCCACATCCCTGTCATCCATAACATCGATGCAGGGACAGGCTAATATGCTTCTGCTGCACAAGGTGACTATACTACAGTGTACAAATGTACTGCTGTGTAACATGTTGTCAGCAGTAATGTTTAATGCATACATGTCAAGTAGTGTAGCTGTTCAGCCATGATGCATTATAGCTGTTAGTAACACTGAGTGATTGTGGTCTCCATAATGTTTCCCATTTGTGTCGTAGGTGTACATGTGTCAGCAGTAGGATGGTCTGCAGTCATATTCCACAAGGAGTATGGCACTGTGGTGACATCATGACTGTGACATATCCTGGGAACAGTTGAACACATGTTCCAGGTCTGTATAACAGTTACTGCCTGTGCCACATGGACAGGTGACCCGCTGGGGCAGGTATAATCAGCAGCCTAATGTAGATCCATCCACATACATGCACACTCTTACATGGCAACACTGGGACTAGACCCCAGCCTAGGTTTGTAGTGCTACTGATGTGTGTGGCTTTCATTGCACACACCACACAGCGTTTAGGGTGAGGTGTATTCCTGGTTACATGTTACATGCAGAACATCCCCCAGACATGAAAAGTATGGTAATGAGGAATGTAATGGTTGTATATGGACAATACATAGTGTGACATACCATCATATATGCATTAACAGACACACAGCAGGCAGACAGATATCCAAGAGACCTGGGCCTATAGGTGCTAGCTAACTTGTCAGTGTGTCCAATGTGTTACAGGTAGGCTGCACGCAGCACATGCATAACTGGGCTGGATTGTGGTATCAGTTACCTGTATGGTTGATGGTGACAGGGGTTACCATACAGTGGTACATAGGACATGTACCAGGAGCACCATGGTGTAATGACAGTGCACACAGCAGCCACACCCCACAGTGGATATTGTACACACTGGAACCCATGATGACACTCTGACATACCCACCATCACACATTCCCACAACTGTGATACAATTGTCCATCCAACAATGGTACTACAGGGATATGCATGCAATGCACATGCCACAGGCATAGTAGGGTGATGCATTTTCATGCCTCATCTATGGGATATGCAACATCACTATCCATAATACTGTGTGGGAATGCATGTTGTAATAGGAGTATGTGGCCTCGGAATGCTGTACCCTAGAGATATACAGACATGCACACATACACACACTTGCCAGAACTCAATGAGTATCCCATGCCTATCAACATATTTGTACAACACTGTTGTGCTGGTACTGCAAGGCTCATGTAGCTGTTAGGGAGAGGAGTGTAACAGGTTACATGTAATGTCCGGTACAGCAGCAGGCACACCTTACTATGGCAATGGGTGTTGCAGTGTGTCTGAAGGCCATCATGGTATTCCCAACTACAGGTGTACTAACACACAGACACTGATATCCTTAGTAATGTACACATACACATTTGTCAGTACTGGGGTGCATCACTGCAGGTGGTCATAGGTGTGTACCAGGCTATTGTCCATGGAGAGATGGGAAGGGTAGGGGATGTGTGCACAGTGGTATCATGCCACCTGCCATGTGCCAACAGGCAATCTATCAACAGACACCACTGTGGTGACCCTCAGGGTGAGAGTGACATGCAGCAGCCAATCCTCTGGGTGTCTCCTGCAAATGGCCACTGAGGTGATCCAGTTGACATGTATGCAACATGTATTACAACACATGGTTAGTGTCTGTGATGGAGGCCTGTACCCAAGCATGTTCTGTTGACTGTGGTAGTGTAGTGGAGGTTTCCGTGGCATGTGATGCATGCAGGGTGTTGTGTCCTATCTGTGCCAGTTATAACACAGCTGGGCAGACATGTCAGTGTCAGTCAAGCATAGGTTGCCTGTACATATCCAAGCTGGATGCCTGACATCCGTACATCTGTACAGGGACTGACAGACATCATCGTGGCAACTAGCTATGCAGTGGGATGAATGTGTCGACAGATAGACATCTGACAACAATATGTATGCCATTACTACATGTTGGAAGCCCTCACTGACGTGCTGTACAGACAGTAGTCTACAGTTACTTTCCACATGTCAGATCATTACCCAGTAGGGATGCCTGCAGGGGTGTTTGTTGCCATTACTACATTTAGCAATTTACTCTTGCCTGGGAAACCACTGTTAACGATAGGAATGGCATGATACAGTACATTCCAGTGTGACGACACGTTACCTGGGTTACTACTCTTGTATTTAACACATTCACATGGATAAGAATGATGTACAGGTTTTATATACTTGAGTGTCACAAGACATTATATACGCACCCCTTGCTACTGTAATGATGGCACATAGATGACATGGCATTACATACAGTTATTACAGATGCCATTATCCTGCTATGTTATCAGAGAGGGATGTAAGCACTGGTTTTATATATATATATATATATATATATATATATACACACACATATATGTATGTAGATATGTATGTGTGTATATATCTATATAGATATATGGATATATGGATATAAATATATATATATATATATATATATATATATACACATATATGTTTACTGTATGTCCAGAACATGGAGAGGAGTCCTTCCTCAACACCAGTAGTTCCAACCTCTTAGTATATATACACACACATATATGTATGTAGATATGTATATGTGTATATATCTATATAGATATATGGATATATGGATATAAATATATATATATATATATATATATATATATATATATATATATATATATATATATATATATATATACACATATATGTTTACTGTATGTCCAGAACATGGAGAGGAGTCCTTCCTCAACACCAGTAGTTCCAACCTCTTAGTGCAAGGGGATGTCATGTATGTATTGCAAGTATATATGTAGACTTTTGCTACTGTAATAGATGTACTCTTTAACAGACATGTTGTGTGTGGGAGGTCACATCTGCTTTTGACATGTACACCATTAGTTACTGACAGACATCCTAAGGGCATCATAGTACAGTACCACTGCTAG
The DNA here is from genome assembly GCF_019279795.1 of Protopterus annectens. Lineage (NCBI taxonomy): Eukaryota > Metazoa > Chordata > Ceratodontiformes > Protopteridae > Protopterus > Protopterus annectens. Next base: position 251,535,292 of record NC_056739.1, on the reverse strand, counting down.
TACAGTAATGATCCTGTGGACTATAGCAGAGATATGACCAATATATGTGGACAGTCTGGCACTCTGTGGTCAGTCCAGAGGTGTACACAGATCCCCTTCATGCGAGACATGTGGACCACACCTGACAATGTGGGTGCTAACAGCCATGTACATGGGTATATCACGTAAATACTGGACTACATATGCCCACACAGTTTATGCATTTACACATGCCAGTCTGTCCTGACACATAATACCTGGTGGTGCAGAGGTCACATTGCCACATACAACACGGTAGTTAGTGACATACATCTGTACAGAATCCCACTGCTTTGTCAGAAATACACAAAAGTTATGGTGGCCTGGCAGCCGTATGTCTTGCAAATATCAGGACATAACACTGGGTAATTACACTAAGCTGCTAGGCATGTAATGAAACACTGTGCAAACTACAGGCAGACTGCCACAACACTGGACTACATTTTGTATGGGAGAATACACATGTACCTGCAAATATAGCAGGCTCTACACGTATGTCACAGCACAGATTAACAGACCCTGTGAGAAAGTGCATACCCACAACCAATGTGTACACAGCCAGAGCCAAATATGGTATGCAAGCTTAATATGACACTACATGGACTGTCTGATAAACACCATCCTCATATGTGCCATTTGCACACTAACCCTACGTACACTGGGTCACAACACAGTGTGGTCTAATGCCTGTCTGTGGTAATGGACATGTGTGTCTTTGGCCCTACAGACATGTGAGCTGATAGGGTACCATACATTGGAGCAGAATGTAACATCAGATAGAACATGACCAAGAACAATGACATCTACCACAGCGTCTGCACAGGCCAAGGTACGTATGCGCAATACACATACTATCGACAGTCACCAGAAGTACACAGACCCCAGTACTGTACACACAGCCGCAGAATGCTCAGGTTATGTCCTCAAAAATAACCCCTACTATATATAACATGTCTAGCAGTCTGATATCTGACTGGCTTGTTATCAGGTATGATGTCAATAAATAATGGTGTACAGAACATACACACCTCTTACTGCATGACATATGTACAAAGGTTGACAGACTTGTGGCTGGAGCCAAAAACATTGGGCCAATATTGGCATGTTGCTGTGATACCCTCATACATTTACTGTCGTAACAGGGCTTGTTGTGACATATGTCCACTCTCATGTCTGTCACCGTGTACTGATGGCAATCCTCAGACTATGCTTCTGCAGTTCTAAGATAGGTGATCTGTGAGTAACATAAGAAACATAAGACTCCTAACACTGTCCAGTCTACTGATAAACACACAGGTGGGAGCTTCCTCAAAATCATAGCACTGTCATGACAGGTATTAAATCATGTAGACCAGCCATATCCACACACACCCTGTTAAACCAACATTACTCCAAATGCAAAAGAGCAACACTTACATTCTGTAGTAATGTCTGGCACATTCCCCTCCTGTTTGTTGGCCTGTCTGCACAGTGTATATTGTTAGAGGTAAATCCCAATACCATCTGTGATGCTGTTTACCAAACACCAACATGAGGTCATGCTCACAGTGAATGAAAAGGCCGAATACCCATATGATGTTCCTAGATATTGGAGTATGTTTCCATGCAATTGGCTATGGGAATGCCACCACAGGTGTTCCACATGCAATCAGCTAGAGGGGAACTGCATTTCATGCAGAGGCCATCAGCTGATCATGAGCATCACTTACAAAATACAAGCTGCTGCCTAAGCAATGCATGTGTACTTCTCCATATCCACCAGAGAGGGAGTGAGAGAGACAGACAGAGACAAAGTAAGTCAGGAAGGGGGTGTGAGAGTAAAACCTAAGCATATTTGTGTCATATACTTACCAGTATGGGGTTTCAAACCTCTGACTGACTATAGGTTCATAGGTTCATAGGTTCATACTAGGCTATCTGCCCAAGGGCATTTATAAGCCTAGCCCATAGTTATTTGGCTTTCGCCACCCCTTTAGTTTGAATAAAACTATGCCCATTATTTTGCTGTGCCTCTGTCAAGCAGTGACACTGAAGTAATCCCTGGGGTATATCTGTGATCCCCCATCCATTGGTCAAGATTCCTCTTGAACAAGGCCAGCGAGGTGCTCTGCCTCTCATGTACCGGGATTTTGTTCCACAGCATAGGGAGTCTCTGGGTGATGAATCTGTCCCTCCAGCATGTTCTATTAATAACCGTGTCAAGGTTTAAGTCTCCCGCTCTTGTGGTTCTGAGGGATCTATGTATCGCTATCACATGTCTATGCAGTTATTGCATGCACCACATCGCTTACATGTTGGGGGGTAAATGTTCAAAGATATATCTGATGGTGAGTGACATCTGTAACAATGATATAGGAGCGATAATGTAGATGTAGTACATGTGCCTGTCCACATGAACAGGTGTTAATGTTGACACAGCCACACTCTTTCAGGGACTCACACACATTAACACAGTTAGCAGGGTCAGGAATAGACTTCCTAACTAGCTAGTGTGCCACAATACAGTAATACGCAGGTATCATATGCACCACAGGGATTATCCGGATGATATATGAGCAAAGGGTATGTGAAGGTGTCTGACATCAGATGGCATGCTTCAGTAGGCCAATGGGAGTTGTAGTGAGTGTGAATGGGGTCGAAATCATTATACTCCACACACACAAACACAGGGTGCCAGTACTGACATGCATGGGTGCATTGCTTCACAAGTGTGTAGTGGTTTACTGTGCCAGAAGGCTGTACAAGGCTAGGTGAAGGGTATACCTTGGCATCAGGCCACATGACAATGGTCTGCAGTGTGGCTCAGGGGTGTAGTGTCTGGATTGGCACACACAGGTGGGTATTGTATTCACCATCCAGTCATCTGGGTTACTATTGTGTGTGGCCAGTGCTGTACAATGCTAGCCATGTATGTGTTCTATAGTCCATGACATGGACGGTGTGTGGGATGTGCACACATCCCACATGCATGTTCTGTGACATGTGGAACTGTACCTGGGGTGTCTGGGTCATGTTGTGTACACAGATTGTTATCATCAGATGTGCCATTCCTGGCATCATGTGGTGGGAACAGGCAATGGACACCAAGTTGACCCTGCACTTACATTGACAGCATGATACATTTATTCCATGGTGTCAGTGGCATCTGTCCATACAGGACATGTGTTTAAGGCATGGTATGTCCTTTGTGTGTCACATTTTATGGCACTAAAGTTGTTGCAGGTGTCCAGTGGGGAACATAGTGAAGGTGCACTGTATGCAATTATGTGCCTATTGTAGTGATGGGCCAGAGTGCCATGCCCTCTGTAGTCTGCTGCAATCACACCATGGTTACTTTCTGTAGGCAATATGCAGAGTACTAACAACAAAGCAGTTGTTGCCTAGGCAAGTGTGTTTGTGTATGAGACATGGGTTGAGAGTGTTCTCCGGGTAATACAAGGGTTGCCTAATTTTTTCGCCAGGCCTTGATGTCACATGTAGGGGTATGGATTGGCAACCCCAGCCTCTCTGCTGTTTGACATCTGTTATCCTTGTAAGGTGGACATTGTGACATATAATAGGACCAACATATAAGAAATTTGCAAAACCCACTCCACAATGAGTCCACTCACAGTCACCTCCACACAGGATATGAATGACAAACACAGAAACACTCACACCAAGTCTCACAGTTGCCATGTCTGGGATTGAAGCTTCTATCTAACTAGTACATCACACAACAGCATTACGCAGTTACAGCACATGCCACAGAGCTTACTGGGCTATTCTTTCCCCAAAGTTGTAGTTCAAGGTGAATGACATCAGCAGGCTTGCCAAAGAAAAGCAATAGAGGTTGTATTGAATGTGAATGGCCTCAAAAGCATTGCTCCCTACACATACAAACATCCACACTTGCCATGTCTGGGAATAAAACTCTTACCTAACTAGTTTATCACACTACAGCATTATGCAGTTATAGGATGTGCCACAGAGATTACTGGCCTGCCCTTTCCCCAAAGGTGTTTTTCAAAGTGAATGACATCAGCAGGCATGCCAAAGTAGGGCAATGGAGGTTGTATTGACTGTGAATGGCCTCAAAACCATTGCTCCCTACACAAACAAACATGCAGACATCCACACTTGCCATGTCTGGGAATAGAACCCCTACTGAATTAGTATATTACACGACAGCATTACGCTGTTATAGGACACACCAACGAGATTATGGGAATATGTTATCCCCAAATGTGTATTTCAAAATGAATGACATCAGCAGGCTTGCCAAAGTAGGACAATGGAGGGTGTATTGATTGTGAATTGCCTCAAAAGAATTGCTTCCTACACAGGCAAACAAACACACACATAAACATCCACGCTTGCCATGTCTGGGAATAGAACTCTTACCTAACTAGTATATCACACTACAGCATTACCCAGTTATTGGATACACCATGGAGATTACTGGACTATTCTTTCCCCAAAGGTGTATTTCAAAGTGAATGACATCAGCAGGCATGCCAAAGTAGGGCATTTGAAGTTGTAGTGAGTATGACTAGCCTAAAAAGCATTGATCTCTACACAGACAAACACCCACACCCACACACTGTTGCCCCATCTGGGATTACAGCTCCTGCCTAACTAGTTTATCACACTACAGCATTACACAGTTATAGGATGCACCACAGAGATTACTGGGCTACTCCTTCCCAAAAGGTGTATTTCAAAGTGAATGACATCAGCAGGCATGCTAAAGTAGGGCATTCGAAGTTGTAGTGAGTGTGACTAGCCTAAAAAGGCATTGAGCCCTACACAGACAAACACACAGTTGCCACATCTGGGATTAGAACTCCTACCTAACTAATTTATCACACTACAGCATTAGACAGTTATAGGACGTGCCACAGAGGTTAGTGGGCTACTTTTTTTCCAAAGGTGTAGTTCCAAGGGAATGACATCAGCAGGCATGCCAAAGAATGGCACTGAAGGTTATAGTGATTGTGAATAGCCTCAAAAGCATTGCTCCATACACAGGAAAACTAACACACACACAAACGTCCACACTTGCCATGTCTGGGAATAGAACTCCTACCTAACTAGTTTATCACACCACAGCATTACGCAGTTATAGGATGCACCACGGAAGTTGCTGGGCTATGTTTCCCCCAAAGGTTTATTTCAAAGTGAATGACATCAGCAGGCTTGCCAAAGTAGGACATTTGAAATTGTAGTGAGTGTGTCTAGCCTAAAAAGCATCGATTTCTACACAAATACACACACACAGTTGCCAAGTCTAGGATTAGAACTCCAACCTAATGAGTTTATTGCACTACAGCATTATGCAGTTATAGGACGAGCCACAGAGATTACTAGGCTACTCTTTCCCCAAAGGTGTATTTCAAAGTGAATGACATCAGCAGGCTTGCAATAGTAGGACAATGGGGAGGGCAGTGTGTGTGCATGGGCCATAACCCATTTATCTAGAGGCAGACATGCCACACTCAGGCACACACAGGTTTATATTCTACAAGTACGTGTATACAACTGCTAGATGACTACTGCCTTGTGCAGTCATATTGCACAGTTAGCACTAGCACCACATAGTCTATAATGCTGAGGGATTCCAGAGGCAAATGTCTATGGTGAGTGACATTTACACATCATGTAGTTGTAGCCATTTGGCTGTGTGCTTGGTGGGACAGGCCTCATGATGGATGGCTCTTTGTCACTATCACTCTCTTCTGCACATCTATGTATGTGTACTTTTGGCATATTATAGTGTGTTGTCCTTGGATATATGTGTGTTTTCCTATCCAATGTGTGTGCAACGCATGACTGGTGCATACTGAGGAGTGTATGCACCATCTACAACTGTCAACTATGTATGGTCCACTGTTTTGTCTGACATTACCTTCATTTCTCTAAGTGTGGGAACATGCACAGTATGACCTTCTGTATTGAATGTGTGAATCCATTCCAGGTAGACTGTACACCAGTGCAGACTTTTGTGTTCTACAATTACAGCTAGAAAACTGTTTCTGCAGGATATCTGTACATCAGTTGGCAATATGGGGTCAAAATGGGCAAAGGATAGAGGGTAATTGTGCCTGTGCTGCTTCTGCTCCATGGTCCTGGTGTTAGCAGAGATATTCAGACATGTGTACTGTTATGCACTGTGGTGTTTTATGTCATTAAGTACTGTCAGGTAGACATATTTGCTTGCAGTGATGTCCTTGGGAACACAGGGTGAATGCAGCTGGTCCAGTATTATGGTGAAATGCCTACATATTCTTACAAACTCATGTCATTCTGGAGGAGTCGCTGCAGACACTTGCTGCTGGGTCTGTGTAACTGGTTCAGTACCTTGGTAAAATGGTGGCAGAGGGTACCTTGGTACAATGGTGGCAGAGGGTCTCATATTTGTACATCCATCGGCATGACACTATGACCTTATCTTTCTGTGGCAATACCTCACAGCTGTACAGATTCACACAGGTTACACAGAGGCAGGGTTCATAAGTCAGGACATTACCCTTACACATTGTGGTTTACGAGCAGGTTTGTAGCCACCCATTCTTGTGTTGGCAGCTAGGGAAAGTATGTGCACACAGCTGTGTTTTGGACTTCACACACTCCATGCTGCTCATGCTCCCACCCACCCCCCTCTATTATTCTATCCTCTTCCATACATTATGCAAACATTACCTGATATTTTCCCTATAGTTATCACCTCATCACAGCAGGATAGTGGTGTTGGTCCACAGTTCATGCAATAGGACATGGTGGACATGTTAGTGTGGTTTGTCCACATGGCCTTGCATATGAGTTCTGTGGACTGTGTTATGTTGTTATTTTGGAGTCCATGAAATAACATAAATTGGCAGTGCGGGTAAGACACAAGCCTTTGGCAGAGGACTGTAGGTCATTTGATAGTGATGCAGGCCACTGCATTCTGTTAGTCCTACAGTCCCAGACTGCAATACAGTATATTCCCCTGGAGTGACAAAGTAGGTGTGCTAGATGTTCATGCCAATACTTTCTGTCAGTATTGATCCAGTGGTGTGGATGTGGCAGGGTGCTGCTTACAGCTAGGGACACACCTGCATGGGACACCTGCTCTGTATGCTGCATTATTTTGCTATTACCATACACAGGTGGGGGTCATATTGTACTCATTCCAAACAGCAAGGATAAGACCAGAGAGGTACCTGTGAGAGGTGGTTGGGTGAGCTGGGTGCATGTGTGCTATGGACACTACTTGCATCTGACTCACAGATATGCATGGGGCATTCCACTTATGCTGGCTTGTGCAGGGACATTAACTGTTTCTCAATACATCATTCCTATGACCTTTGTGGTCTGCCAGTGTTTGGCCAGACTACATCGGTATTCCCTACTACAAGCTCAGATAATGTGCTGCAAACCTGTATGTACAATTCCAAACGTGTGTCCATTTGACAGTTACATATTATACATTGTATGTCTGGGGTACTTCCCCCTGTGTACTGCTTGTATATCTGGCCAGACAATCATGCCATGTCCATCTTTCAGATGGTGACACATGCTACTTCCAAACATGTACAATGGCTTACTGGTAGAAAGTGTTATACTGGGAAGCATTGTGTTTGGTACTGCAGTTGTGAGGACTTGGTTGTGTCATTGGCAGTACTGGGCAGTGGCCACCAGGACAAACCTCACCATGCATACATACTGACCACTCTCACACAATAAACAACACACACCAACCTAACACACACAGACCTGCATATTGTACACATGCTACAATCTATCCTGTTACCTTGGCCAGCACAGGTAATCTGTGCTCCACTGTTATTATACCTACACATACATGTTACTACATTTTTACATAGGATTGGGGGCACACCTGTGTGTTACTATGTGTCTATTTAGGACTGGCAGGGGCACACCTGACTGTTACTACATTTCTACATAGGATTGGGGGGCACACCTGACACTTGTACACATTTGCTATGACTGCACTGGTATGTCAGGTACTCTATTTCATTCTGTACTCTAACCTATCATGCTGACTAGAGGCATATCAGTGTACTATGGATCTTAGGTTTGATTGACCTAAATATCAGTTTCTGACTTCTTACCCTTCAGAACTAACATCCCACTGCCTGACTTATTGTAGTCTGTCTGTGTAGGCCTGGGGGAGAGGTTACCCATAGCCATCACTCAGAGGCCTTAGGACAGCCTTTGTTTGTGTTGTTCTACACCTGTTCTGCTGGCTGAGACTGTTGTTTGGTATGTGAGCCTACCTGACTGGTATGTGTGTGTCATATGGACACACATGTGGCCCAGCATATTTCCTGCAGTGGGTTTTGTCACTATCTGTAGTACTGGCCACTATGGTGGCACCAGTATTTGATACAGATCTCATGCTGCCACTATAGGTGTCTACTATCTGCCGGCATCCCATTCTGCCACCCGATTCCATTGCATGCTCACATCCATACCATAGATACAAGTAACAACACATACTTCTCCATTCAGCAATTGGTAGGAAGAGTGACTTCCCTTGCAGCTGTGCCAGTATTCAGGATGGTGCTGGAGGGTTGCCTATGTCGGATGCACATAGTACACACCCTATACATGGTTGAGCACAGGTAGTGTCATGTTTGGCATCCCTTTTACTGTATGTGCAAGTCAGAGAGAGGTGTCATTCCCTGGGTCCCTACTGTGTCAGTGTATGTGCTATGCATTGTCTCTTTGCCAAGGCCAGGGCATACTGGGCATGCTTCCTTGTGCTTACTAGGGCAGTCTCAGGTTGTTCTTTTTCTGAGTCAGTCTGTGCCTGTGCAGGCCTTGGAAATGATGGGGGCTGTGTGGCCCTGCCCCATGCTGTTCCATCTGCAGCTGTTTTTGCAGAATCATATTGTGTAGCATGACACATATGATGACAATTTGAGTACATGTAGCTGGTGAGTATTGCAAGGCTCCACCGGATGTGTCCAGGCACCAGAACCGTGACTTGAGCATCCCAAACACATGCTCTATTATAATTCTGGTCTGTGCGTGTGCCTCATTATGGAGTTCTTGCTTGGGTGTGTGCATTTCTGATGGGTGTCATCATCAGCGGCTCCAGTGCATAACCAGCATCCCCCACTAGGTGACTGTAAGGGATGTTCCCATTGGCAAATCTCTGGTACAGCTACATCAGATGCCAGATGTGGGAGTCATGATAGCTTCCAGGGAAGCCAGCACACACATTCATTATGATGCCCTGGGCATCACACACATCCTGGCAGTCGATGGAGGGGAAGCCCTTGTGGTTGATGTTGACATTACCCTGCTCAATGGGTGGTGCTTTGATGCGTATGTGCATGCAGACTATAACACCCACTACCTCAGGGTATTCTGCTATTTGGTGGAAGAGACGCATATTGCTGGCCAGTGCCTCAGGGGTGTTGGGGAAATATACATGCTCACATGGCATCCAGGAACTGGTGGAGTACCCTGGATGCTGATGCCTGTGAGATCCCCACAATATCCCCAGTTGGCCTTTGGAAGGTACCTGTGTCTAGTATTGTTAGGCCTACACATACCTTGGTATATCCACTGGGATGAGATCCCCTCTGTTAGTTCTGTGTGTCAGGCGTGGCCGGTACAGCTCAACAATTTGCTGTAGGAGGTCCCTGTCCACCCTATAGCACTCCACAATCTCCACCTCATGTAGCCCCATGGTAGGTTACCCTGCATCTGTACACTCTTCTCCGTCTCCTCACTTTGGGTTGGTCGACAGGATTCTCATCATCACCACCCTTAGCATCTTCCACATGTTGATGTATGATAGCTGCTGCAGCCCCTATCATTTTGTTGTTTTTGTTTGTTAAAATTTTCCCGCTTGTATACACCGATGGTGTAGAGTATGTGGGAAAAAAACAGAGGGAACAGTGTTTGCATAGTTTATAGTAGTGTTCTGAGCTGGGCTGGGCTGCTGCCTATGTAATTGGCTGATTCTGATACATTTCACCTGCCAGCTATGCTAATTCTCCTTGATTACCTTCCTACTGCTGTTTTCCCTTCCCATTGGCTTCCTGTTTAAGGCCGGGGGTGCGCCGTGCAAACACAGTGCTCACATGTGCACAGAGCTACTATTTCCTGGTTTACTTTTTATTTTTTCATTTAAAACCCAGTGCGTGTTGCGCACAACCGCTTAGGCAATGTAAAGAGTGCTAGGCAGCCACAGACACACCCCCTTGCTTAGCTCTGCTAAGCTAAGGCCATACCCGAGCCATAGGGCTCCAATCCACTTACAGTATGCCTGACACACCTCTCTATGATGTCAGCTAACTCTTAGGCTTGAACCATCCCCTGGATTTACTAATCTTCCATGCAGGACTAGTTTAGTCCTGCATGGAAGAGGACGCTTAGGAGGAGGACAGCAGCGCGCTATGCATAGTAATGAAGGTGCGCTGCCCGATCCCCTAGGCTTACATGGAGCATGTATGAGCGCTGGGGGCATGTCTGAGAGAAGAGCCCACAGAATAAACATGCCCCTGCAATGTTGAACAGCAGAAAGTGGAAATAAATGAGCAACACCACTCATAGGTGTCCACATATCCCCACCAATAGTCCCCCATGTGTACAACAGCAACAGGACATAAAAATCAAAAGAAGAAACCTCCGTATCTGTGTCTAAAGCACAGAGTACAGCTAACCATAGGTACACGGGTGTGGCCATTCCTTAGCCACGGTAAAAGCTGCCTAAAAGTCTGAAGAGGATAACAAGGACGATATATGCAAATGAAGCATGTCAGCAATAGTGTAGTCGGCAGTGCATTTGCCTAACGAGCAGGCATTCCCAGTTCAAGTCCCAGTGCAGCACAGTTTATTTTACACAGCAAAGCATGGTATAAGAAATATTTGTAATGCAAAATCCACTAAATAACATACATTTTATGAACAGTAGTACTGCAGGAAATGCACATGTGAAGAGTCAGCATCATAATGACTAAGGCAGCTGTAAGCAGGCGTAAGCACAGATGAGCAGTAATAAGCATATGTAAGCACTAGTAAGCGTGTGCAAGTGTGTTTGCATGGGGTTAGGCACTGCCGACACAGTTTAAGCAAAGGAGAAGCAAACTGGGTGTAAGACAGTGTGACCTCAAGTTAGCAGTGCTTACCTCTGTGCAAACCCACTTACAACCACTTTAAAGTGCCTTAAGCACACCATATCCAATGGCTGGTGTCCTGCCCAGCAACAAAACAAACAGCTCGTGCAAGTCCAGAACCCAGGACCATGCACACCATACACAAAATGATTTACCACTAAGCCATGCCAGATATGCATAAATCATATGTTGTCAGAAACATAACCCCAGCCCAGTCATGCAACAGTACAGAGAATGTATACCTACAGCTAGATGGATGCTTCTGTGCAAGTATATTACTACTAAATGGATACAACATATCTATAGATGTAGTCATATATATATATATATATATATATATATATATATATATATATATATATATATAAATATATATATATCTATACATATAAGAAATATATATATATATATATATATATATATATATATATATATATATATATATATATATATATATATATATATATATATATATATATATATATATATATATATATATATATATATATATATATATATATATATATATATATATACAAATATATGAACATATATACATGCAAATGCCGGCAACTACACATATATATATATATGTCAACATCTATATGTTCACATATACACAGCAAGTTACATATATGTACGCAGACATATGTCTCCATAGGTATATACAGACATAGTTAGAAATATGTAAATAAATATATATAACCACAGAGGTATATATGGCCAGACATCTGTAGATAGCAATGGTAGATTAACAGACACATATATGTCCACATGCTCCGTGAATGGGCTTGAGAGGCTCCAAACAATATACATCACATACGAATTGGCATACCCCCCCACCCAACCAAACATGTCCACCCGGCAATACACTATCAAGCTCATTGGATTGTACGTGTGCCATTGAAATAGGGATTTAAATTAGCCCACTGTTATGTTTCACATGTTGACATCACATCCCCCTCTCCCCCACCCACTAGGTGTGAAAATCAGTACAGGCCCATCCAACCAAGGCCATCCCCGACCCATACATTCATTACCCACAGTTCCACTTCACCCCACCCGCTGCACACATGCAACCACTATCCCTACCCTGGTTACCGGCCCATAGCTACCACACCCCCACACATTGCCCTCCCTCCACTCCCCCCCGGGACCCATCCCGTATGTTGTCCAGACCCAAGTATCCTAGGTCTGGCACACACACTGTAGTCCATGGACTTAACCATGGGTACCTTTGAAACTCTGGGTGTAGGCAAAAGCTGAATACCCAATGTTTGGGTTGTCCTGCATGGGGCGAATGTTACCCTGGTATTAACAATAGATTTCACGTGTGACTTAGATTACACTAACAGATTTAGTTGTAGGTATCGCAAAGCATACAAGGTTGGCCGTTATGCACATGAAACACAGTATCCAGCAATGCCAGTCTACATTACAGGATATGTAGCTAAATATGTAGAGGTATGTGTGTGTGTGTGTATATATACCCATAAATAAATACACACACACATATATATATATATATATATATATATATATATATATATATATATATATATATATATATATATACCTCTCCCTCTGTAGTACAAATGTATACATACATAGACTGACATATATATAAATACCCACATATAGATATATACATATGCAGACACCCATACATCCACACGTCATCAGGTATATATACAGCAATATATATATATATATATATATATATATATATATATATGTATGTATGCATACATAAATATATATATATATATATATATATATATATATATATATATGTGTGTGTGTGTGTGTGTGTGTGTGTGTGTGTGTATACACAGATAAATAGCTATGATATGATACAGCACTTAGGAATGAATATGTTCACAGGCCGTGCCAATGGGGGTGAGGGGCCCAATCAACAAAGGTGTAACACGTAGCATTCCCCTCTCTCCAGCCAGACAGGGGAAACATACAAACAAACACACAGTGTAAACAATCCACTGCTCCCCAAACCACAGGCAGGAAACAACCAGTGGGGGGAACACTGTGGAACCACCAAGTCTAATCTTGCAACAGAGACTACAGCGTCCCTTGCGGGACACTCCAAAAATTGCTGATGATCGGAGTCAGTCCCTGTAATGATTTTTCTTTGCAGGCCGTGTAAGTACATGGACTACAGGGTTGGGCAAGCCTGATGACCCGTGGGTCAAAACAATGTACGACATTGGTCCCGAGACATGGAGAGTGGGCAGTGTGTAGTGGTGTGGTTAGACCTGACCTGCACCCACAGTAAGGATGAGTGCTGTAGAGGAGGGGCAGGTAGGGGAACTATGGGCATGCAATTATGGGCCTAGGTGTGCAGGTTACCTGGTGCGGTTCTGTTTGGACTGCCCCAGTGATGTAAGCACAAGTGCAAATTGGGCAGAGCCTCCACCTAATGAGCAGCCATTTCCAGTATCGATCCCACTGTAGCACAGTCTATTTTACATGGCAAGGCACGGTATAACCATATGTGTTGTGCAAAACCCACTACATAACACCAAAGAACACATGGCCACAACACCCCACTGTAGACATGTAAGCCAATCTAATTGGCATCACAAGTTATTATTGTAGTCCTCACCCCCACCCAGTGGTGTGAGTGTCCAACGCAAACTCCAAATGCAGTGTATATGCACAGCTGTTGCTGTAGAAGACATGGCCAGCTATAGACCTTCCCTGCACATCCCTGGATAATTCCCCTACTAACTCCCCCCTTTGTGCCCCATGAACACCACTTACCTATCAACCCCTGTTCCATTTCCATTAATGTTTAAAGTTACACGTAGGTGACACCCTTTTCCCCAACTATATTGCCAGAATCTGGAGCCCCCAACCCACATGTATTACCTCAGCTGTCCCACAGGACACATGTAAATAACACATGAAGAAACACCACAAGCACACTTGGATTAGCACAGGCTCACCACCTTGCGAACCCACCCCCCCAACTTACACTCTATACCACTACATCAACTAGTGGAACTGACACCTCTTGTCCTGCCTTGCATACAAATCCCAACATCTGACAAACCTTCCCTTTTGCTCCCCATCCAATTATTCCAACAGGCTACTATACAGTTACAATGTCACCCCCACTACCTACCTACCTACTCCTTCACTATTCCCCTCTACTGTACCACACAGGCATGGAATAAGTAAACCTACCCTGAATACCTGTGTGTAACCTATCCAGAACTGTTAAACTGGAATCCAACTTCACCTTAAACTGACCTTTGTCAGCAGTCATACCTGACATGTAAACCTGACCTAAGCATGTATAATACCGACATGTTAATGTAAAGTAAGCATGAAGAATGGGGGACGTAGCTATGTTATGTCTGTTACTCTCTATGAATTTGAACACCTCAGTATTAATTGGAATTAGTAGCTGAGGTCACTGTGGAGCTCTACGCCCTGTGATACCTCTGAAAATGGACAAGCATCCAGTCATATTGTCCCAGTCCACAAATGTAAACTAAATACATGAAGTAGCATGGGGGTATGGGGGATCAAGAGGGCTTAAGCCTTTTTGGCTGGCGGTAAGCAATTCCCACACTGGTTAAGCAATGTAGATGCTAACTCAGTGCAAGACGCCGCAACTGGAGGTCAGCAATACTGAGCCTTGCGCATACCAGCGCATACCTACCTACAATTGCTCTACAATGCCTTAATTACTCCGTAACCAATAACTGTCATCGTGGCCATTAACAAAATAATCTGCACTACCAGATTGCAACCTCCCGACTCTGCACACTATAGTCTATGTGAGTTCCACTAAGCCATGGCAGATACACATTCAGCTGCTGTGATCACAAACATATCATCCAGCACAGTCATCCAGCAGTATAGGAAATGTATGTAAGTGTGCAGATTAAAACCAGCAAACATGTGTACATTGCTCAACCACAGTATTATGAGCAGTCTATGTGCATCAAAAAACAGTGCCTGTCCAATCATACTGTGAGAACAGTAGTCTTGCATAATACTGAAGAGAATAATAAAAAACGGTGCACACCATGGGGGCGTGTGGGCATGTTTCATTCACAGAATGTCACAACTGGGGCGTTGGTTCCATGGACCCGAGAGATGTGGCTGGCCAGGTGTGTGAGCAAACTGCTGCTTATCAAAACCCTGGCAGGATGCTACCAGTGGGAGAAACAGTGTAGACCAGCTAGGTCTACTCTTGACACAACAACAGGTCCTTCCCTGGCGGGATGAACCAAAAGTTGTGGGTCACATCGATGTCTCCGTCAGTATCTGAGGAGGGTCAAGGGAAGGCTTGTATGTACATGGACTAAACAGATCAATTGCCTGCAGACACTTGGGTCGAGACAGTATACTGGAGGAGTACCAAGACTTGCAGAGAGGGAAATGTGTGGAGGTGTGGTATAGCAACAGGAGAATGGATGGATGCTGTGTATGTGGAGCTCAGGGGCCGGGTAAAGGGAACATGGGTATGTCATTATGGTAGAAATATGCAAGTGAAGCAGAACAGCAATAGTGTAGTGGGCAGAGCACCCGCCTAATGTGCACACATTCCTGATTCACGTCCCACTGCAGCACATTCTATTTTCCATGTGAAATCTGTATATCAACATCATTTTGCTGTATAACCTGCTAAATAACATTTATATTTGAGCAGGAGTACTGCATTAAGTGCACATGGGAAGTGTCAGTGTCATAATGAATAAGGCACTATTAAGCAGGTGCAAGCACAAATAAGCAGTAGTAAGCATAGATAAGTGGTAGCAAGCGTGATTAAGTGTGTTTGCACAGGGGGTAAGCATTACCTACACATACTATGCAAACCCGTGCAAACCCGCTTACAACTGCTTCAAAGCGCCTTAATCACTCAGTATCCAACGGCTGGTGTTCTTCCCAGCAACAAAATACACAGCTCCTGCAAGGCTCAAACCAAGGACCCAGCACACCATAAACAAAGCAATTTACCACTAATTCTAAAAAGATACAAAAAAATTCGATGTTTTCAGAAACATATCATCCAGTCCAGTCTTGCAACAGTACAGTAAATGTATAACATCATCTAGATGTGTGTGTAGATATATTAATATCTAAACAGATACAATATATATATATATATATATATATATATATATATATGTATATGTCTACAACTATATACATATATATCAATATATATGCCCATATATACATGCAAATGCCTACATCAACACATATATGTGTCAACACCTAAATGTCTACATATACACAGCACGTTACATATGTGTACGCAGATATATATCTATGTAGGTATATACAGACATAGTTATATATATGTTAGCAGATATATATATATATATATATATATATATATATATATATATATATATATATATATAGATAGATAGATATGGCCATCCTTATGTAGATAGCAATGGCAGATTAACAAACGCACATATGTCCACATGCACCATTAATGGGGTTGTGAGGCCCCACGCACTATATGTCTTGTTTGAATAGGCATCCCCCCGACAGGCAAACATGTCCACCCTGCAGTACACTGTCAAGTGTTGCAGATCCCATAACCATGACCTGACATGACATGGCCACAAGATGTTAACAGTAAGCCATCCCACCTGTATGATGTTAGGATGGTATTGTTAACATATCATGCAGTACTGTCTGCCTCTCATAGGAAATGTAATATGTGGAAGCCATCAACATCCCCAGGATACAGATACACAGACGCAGCTATGCAGATACAGATATATATATATATATATATATATATATATATATATATATATATATATATATATATATAGCTATACATGTGACTACACATACACACACAGATATATGTACAGTAAGATACATATGTAGAAGGTGCACACAATATGGAACAGCCACAATGCCTACAGTTAACACCTGAACAATTGGACACTGTATGGGCCACCCATACATATGTCAATCATTGCCTGCAACATATACCCATAAAGAGGTCATAGGAAAGACACCACACACAGGTTTGCAGAAATGGAAAACCTTTAATTGTGTATTATTACAGTTCTATATGCCATGTCATATAGCTGCTCAGACACTGACAACTATATAAACAGAGTACTGTAGCCGTGAAACAGTTACACTAATACAGTGGTCTGTAAAGGTTCACAACTGTTGCTGTCCAGGCCAAGCCCTTCAAATTGTACAATAGTGAAGACAGACTGGGCCATGGGTTACCAAACAATCAACAGTATGTAATGCAGGTGTATGAACATGGAGTGTAGCCCTACCCCAGCCCCTATAGTCCCAAAGTCATAGTGCAAGGGGTTGTCAGGTATGTATAACAGGTATATTAGTAGACTATTGCTACTGTCATTGGGATTGTCTTCAAAGACATGGTGTGTGTGGGAGATCACATCTGCTTATAACATGTGTGCCATTGGCTACTGACAGACATCCTAAGGACATCATTATAAAGTACCGCTGATAACATGTAATGCCCGAGTGGATTGCAGAAGAGATATTGGTAAATATATGTGGAAATTCTGACACACCCTGTACAGTCCAGAGGTATACACATAGGCTCTTAGTGCACAACTTGTGTACCATGCCTGACAACATGGATGTAGACAGTCATGTAGATGGGTATAACACATAACAACTGGTATACATTTGCCACCATAGGTTATGCATTCACACACTCCTGTCTGGCCTGACACATAATGACCGCTGGAACAGGTGTGCCATGGCCATATACTACACACTAGATATTGACATAAATCTGTAAGGCATCCCACTGCTCTGTCTGACATACATGCCTTGTAAGGGTGGCCCAGCAGCAGTAAATCTGGTAAGAATCTGCACATGACATCTCACTGGGTAAGTATACTATGCTGCTAGGCATGTAACAATGCACTGTGCAGGCTACAGGCAGACTGGCCTACATCTCCTATGGGGCAATGCACATTTACCTGCATATATAGCAGGCTCAAAAGGCATGTCACAGCACAGGGTAAGATACACCTGTGTGAAAGTGCATAACCACAACCAATGTGAACACAGCCACATATGGTAAGCTAGCATAATATTACAGTATATGGGCTATCTGTTCTACACCATCCTCATATGTGCCACTCACAGACTGACCCTACATATACTGGGCTGCTACACAGTTTGGTCTGATGGCTGTCTGTGGTATGGGATCTGTGCGTGTATGGCCCTACAAACATGTACGCCAATATGGTACCATACAGTGGGGCAGCATGTAATAACAGATAGGAGGGGAACTAGAACAATGACATCTACCACAGTCTATACACAGGCTAAAGTACATATTAACAATACACACAGTGTTGACGTTCACCATAAGTACACAGACCTCAGTACTCTACAAACATCCACAGAATGTCCAGGTTATGTCATGAAATATAACCCCTCCTGTACATAACATGTGTAGCAGTCTGATATATCACGGGCTTGTTATCAGATTTGATGACACTAATTATGGTGTACAGCACATATGCGCCACTTCCTGCATAACATATGTACAAAGGTTGACAGAGGTGTAGCCGGGAGCACATACACAGAGCCAATATTGACATGTTCCTGTGATAACCTCATAGATTTACTGTTGTAACGGGGTTTGTTGCAACATATGTCCTATGAGAGATATGAAGTCAGTAACAGCCTTTACCATCTACAGACTGCAATCCTCACACTACCTTCTGCAGTCTACAGATAGATGCTCAGTGAGTAATATATGAAACCAAAGGCAAAACACTGCCCAGTCTGCAGATGACCCTGCAGATGGGGATTCCTCATAAACATGGAACTGACATGGCAGGTATTGAGACATGTATGACAGCCATATCTAGACAAACACTGTGAAACCAACATTACTCCAAATGCAATATAGCAGTCTGTAGTCAGGTCCGACACTTTCCCCCTCCTGTTTGTTGCCCTCTTTCCACAGTGTATGTTGTTAGAGGTAAATCCCCAATCCATCTGAGATGCTGTTTGCCAAACAACAGATCTAGTTCCTGCTCACAGTGAATGAAAAGGGCCAACACCACCATGATGTTCCTAGATATTGTAGTGTGTTTCCATGCAATTGGCTATGGGAATGTTACCACAGCTGTTCCACATGCAATCAGCTAGGTGAGGGCTGCAATTCATGCAGAGGCCATCAGCTGATCATGAGCATCACTTGATATACACATGTTGCTGCCTAAGCAAAGCAGGTGTGGGTCTCTAAATTCACAAGAGAGGGAGTGGGAGAGGCAGACAGAAGCAAATACATGTCAGGGAGGGGTGGGAGAGTAAAACTGAAGCATGTTTGTGTCACATACCTACCATTCCAGGGTATCAAACCCCCAACAACTATGTAGTGCTATCACAGTTCGATGCAGTTATTGGATGCACCACATGGGTTATCTGTTGTGGAGCACTCAGAACATATATGTGATGGTGAGTGACACTTGCAACAGGGATACGGTAGCTATACTGTAGGTGTCATACACGTGCCTGTCCGCATGAACAGGTGCAAGTGTTAACACAGCCACACTCTCACAGGGATGCACACACATTTACACACTTGGCAGGACCAGGAGTACAACTCATCAGTAGTGTAATTGCCACAACACATCACTGTGCAGGTATCACATGCACCACACGAGTCATACGGAGATTGTATGGGCAAAGATTATGAGGCGGTATCAGACATCAGACAGCATGCTTCAATATGCCCATGTGGGTTGTAGTGAGTGTGGATGTGGACATACGCACCATACAACACACACATAAACACTCAGGGTGCCAGTACTGACATGCATGGGTGCATGTCTGCATGGGTGTGTGGTGGTTGACTGTGCCAGCAGGCTATACAAGGGTAGGCGATGGGTATACCTTGGCATCACGTGCCATGACAATGGTCTGCATTGTGGATCAGGGCTATAGTTTTTGCATTTGCCCACACAGGTGGGTATTGTATCCCCCATACAGTCACCTGGGTGACTATTGTGTGTGGCCAATGCATTGCATTGCTTGCCATGTATGTGTTCCTTAGTCCATGACATGGACGGTTTCTAGGATGTGCACACCTCTCACATGCATGTACAGTGACATGTGGAACTGTATCTGGGGTGTCTGGCCCATGTTGTGAACACAGATTATCATCAGATGTGCCAGTCTTGCCCACCTGTGGCAGGGACTGGTAATGGGCATCAGGTTTACCCTGCACCTACATTGATAGCATGCTAACAGCATTCCCTGATGTCAGTGGGATCTGTCCATACAGGGCATGTTGTCAGGCATGGTATGTCTGTTGTGGGTCACATGTGAAGGCACCACAGGTGGTGCAGGTGTCCATTGGGGAACATGGGGGAGATGCACTGTTTGCATGTACATACATATTGGACAGATGGTGAGGGTGACATGTCTCTGTAGCCCGCTGATATCACTCCATAGTTACTATCAGTGGCCAATATGCAGTGTACTACCCACGTATTGGCTGTTGCCTAGGCATGTGTGTGTGTATGAGACATGGGTGCGATTGTGCTCTGGGTAATACTGGGGTTGCTAACTGTTATTGCCTGGCCTTGATGTCACATGTATGGGTATGGATATGGATATGCACCCCAGCCTCTCAGCTATTTCACAGCTGTTATCCCTGTACAGTGGACATTGTGATATGTACTAGTGCCACCATATAAGAATTTTGCAAAACCCACCCCACATTGGGCCCAGGTGTCACAAACGCTTGTGCATCCACCTCCACATAGGATATGGTTTACAAACCCACACACACACCTGTCATGTCTGGAAATAGAACCCCTACCTAACTAGTTTATTACACTTCAGCCCTACACAGTTATAGTATGCACCACAGACATTACTGGAGTATTCTTTCCCTAAAGGTGTATTTCACACTGAATGACATCAGTAGGATTGCCAAAGTAGGCCATTTGAAATGTACTTTGAGTGACTAGTCTAAAATGCATTGCTCCCTACACAGACAGTGAGACACACACAAAATATCCACAACCAACATGTGTGGGTATAGATCCCCTGATAGAGGTGTATATCACATTAGAACATGGAGCTGTTATAGGATGCACCATGGGGAATATTGGAGTACTCTTTTCCTAAAGATGCATTTCACAGTGAATGACATCAGCAGGATTACCAAAGTAGGGCATTTGAAATGTATTGCGAGTGGCTAGGCTATAATGCATTGCTCCCTACACAGACAGTGAGACACACACAAAACATCCACAACTGACATGTGTGGGTATAGAACCCCTGACAAAGGTCTACATCACACTACAGCATGGAGTTGTTGTAGGACGCACCATGGGGATTACTGGAGTACTCCTTTCCCAAAGGTGCATTTCACAATGAATGACATCAGCAGAATTACCAAAGTAGGGCATTTGAAATTTACTGCAAGTGACTAGCCTATGATGCATTGCTCCGTACACAGACATTGAACCGCACACAAAACATTCAGATCTGCCATTGGTGGAGATCGAACCCTACAACAGTTCTAAATCACACTCCAGCAGTATGCAGTTACCAGACGTGCTACAGAGATTACTGGGCTGCCACCTTCCCAGAGGTGTAGTTCTAGGTGGGTGACATCAGCAGCCTTGCCAATGTTGAGTAAATGACTTGTAAGGTGTGTGAGTACCCTAAAAAGCATTGTTCTCTACACAATCAGAGACAGACAGGCACACACACAGTTGCCAAGCCCAGGGTTAGAACATCTACCTAACCTTCCCATAGGCATATTTCTAAGAGGGTGACATCAGCAGCCTTGCCAAAGTTGAGTATATGAATTGTAAGGAGTGTGAGTACCCTAAAAGCATTGCTGTCTACACAATCAGAGACAGACACACACAGTTATTAAGTCTGGGGTTAGAACACCTTCTTACTTACTTTATCACACTATAGCAGTATGCAGTTACAGGACGCACTAAATAAATTACTAGGCAACAGGCTTCCCAGAGGTGTATTTCTAGGTGGGTGACATCAGCAGCCTTGCCAAAGTTGAGTATATGAATTGTAAGGAGAGTGAGTACCCTAAAAAGCATTGCTCTCTACACAATCAGACACAGACATGTACACAAACGCACACACAATTACCAAGTCTGGGGTTAGAACACCTACTTTATCACACTACAGCAGTACACAGTTACAGGACACGGTACAGAGATAACTGGGCAACATCCTTCCCAGAGGTGTAGTTCTAGGTGGGTGACATCAGCAGCCTTGCTAAAGTTGAGTATATGAATTGTGAGGAGTGTGAGTACCCTAAAAAAAGCATTGTTCTCTACACAGTCAGAGACGCACACAAACGCCCACACACAGTTGTCAAGTCTGGGGTTAGAACTCTTACCTAACCAGTTTATCATACTACAGCAGTACACAGTTATGAGATGTGCCACAGAGATTACTGGGCTACAACTCTCCCAAAGGTGTATTTCACATTGGATTACCTCAGCAGGTTTGTCATAGTAGGGCTATGGGGATGGCAATGTGTGCATGGGCCATAACCCATTCACATACGGGTTGACATGCCACATGCGGGCACACACGGGGTCATATTTCACAGGTACATGTATACAGCTGCTAGATGACTACTTCCTTGTACAGTCATGTTGCACAGCTGGCACATGCACCACATAGTCTGTAATGCGGACAGATACTGGTTGCTAGTATCTGCAGTGAGTGGCATCTACACCTCATGTGTTTGGGGCCCTTTGACTGTGTGCCGGGTGGGACAGGCCTGAATAGCTCCTTGTCTCAGTGACCCTCTTCTACACATCTATGTACGTCTACTTTGTCTTATTATAGTGTGTTGTTCTGACATATATGTCTGTATTCCTATCCACTGTGTGTGCAAGGCATGAGTGGTGCATACTGACGACTGTCTGCACTAACAACTGCAACTACCAGATATGTCTTGTCCACTGGTGTTTGCAGTCATGGCCTTTATGTGTTTCAGTGTGTGAGCATGCCCAGTATGACCTTTCAGTATGTTGTAAACTGACATTGCCTTCATTTCTCTAAGTGTGTGAGCATGCCCAGTATGGCCATCTGTATTGAATCTGTGGATAGTGTCCAGGTAGTTTGTGCTGCAGTGTTTACCTTTGTGTTGTACACCAACAGGTAGCATGCTGTCTCTGCAGGGTATCTATCGATCATTTGGATTTGACTGTTACTACATTTCTGTATAGCGGGGGGTGGCACACCTAACTGTTTCTACATTTCTACACAGGAGTGGGGGGGGGGCACACCTGACTATTTCTACATTTCTACATAGGGTTGGGGGGCACACCTGACAGTTATTACATTATTATGTAGGATGGGGGCACACCTGACTATTTCTACACAGGAGTAGGGGGGCACACCCGACTGTTATTAAATTACTATGTAGGATGGGGGGCACACCTTACTATTTCTACATTTCTACACAGGGTTGGGGAGCACACCTGACTGTTATTACATTACTATGTAGGATGTGGGGGGCACATGTGAAACATGTACACATTTGTTATGACCGTACTGGTATGTCAGGTACTCCATTTCATTCTGTATTGCTAACTATCATGCTGACTAGAGGCATACCAGTGTACTACAGATCGTGGCTTTGGTTACCCTACATATTATTACCTGTCTTCCTACCCTTCAGAACTAACATCCCACTGCCTGCAGTGCTGTGGTCTGTCTTTGTAGGCCTGGGGGGCTTAACCATAGTCATCATTCTGGGGCCATGCCACAGGGTCTGTTTGGGTATTTCTGCACTTGTCCTGCTGGCTGAGACTGTTGTTGGGTATGTGAACAGTACTGACTGGCATGTGTGGGTCATTTCCTGCAGTGGGTTTTGTCACCCTGTGTAGTACTGGCTACTATGGTGACTCCAGTATGTTTTGCAAATGTCATGGTGCCACTATGGGTGTCTACTGTTTGCTGACATAAAATTCAGCTACCCAATTCCCTTGCATGCTCACTTCCATACCATAGCTACAGGTAACAACACATTCTACTCCATTTGGCAATTGGTAGGTTGATGGTGTGCCAGACTTGTGGATGGTGCTGGTGGGCTGTCTGTGTCGGATGCACATAGTACACTCCCTATACATGGTTGAGCACAAGTAGTGTCATATTTGGCATCCTTTTACTGTATGTGCAAGTCATATAGAGGTGTTATTCCCTGGGTCCCTACTGTGTCAGTGCATGTGCTATGCATTGCCTCTTTGCCAAGGCCAGGGCATACTGGGCATGCCTCCTGCTGACTACTGGGGGAGGCTCAGGCTGTTCCTCCTCTGGGTCACTCTGTACCTATGCAGGCCTTGGCATTGGTGGGGAGCTGTGTGGGCCTGCCCCATGTTGTTTCTGCTGCAGCTGTTTCTGCAGGATCATGTTGTGTAGCATAGCACATACCATAGCAATTTGGGTACATGTAGCTGGTGAATACTGCAAGGCTCCATCGGATTTGTCCAGACACCAGAACCGTGACCTAA
The DNA here is from genome assembly GCF_019279795.1 of Protopterus annectens. Taxonomy (NCBI): domain Eukaryota; kingdom Metazoa; phylum Chordata; order Ceratodontiformes; family Protopteridae; genus Protopterus; species Protopterus annectens. Next base: position 251,510,631 of record NC_056739.1, on the reverse strand, counting down.
GCATCCCAAACACATGCTCTATTATCTGTTTGGCCTGTGCATGTGCCTCATTATGGCATTGTTGTTCAGGTGTGTGTGCATTTCTGATGGGTGTCATCAGCCACTGCTCCAGTGGGTACCCAGCATCACCCACTAGGTGACCGTAGGGGATGTCCACATTGACAAATCTCTGGTACAGCTGCATCAGATGCCATATGTGGAAATCATCATAGCTTCCAGGGCAGCCAGCACACACATTCATTATAATGACCTGGGCATCACAAACAACCTGACAGTTGATGGAGGGGATGCCCCTGCGGTTGATGTAGGCCTTACCCTGTTCACCGGGAGGTGCTTTGATGTGTATGTGTGTGCAGTCTGTAGCACCCACTACTCCAGGGTATTCTGCTATTTGGTGGAAGAGACGAATATTGCTGGTCAACACCTCACGGGTGTTGAGGAAATATACATGCTCACTGGCATGTGCTGATATGGCATCCAGGAACTAGTGGAATACTCCGGATGCTGATGCCTGTGAGATCTCCATGATATCCCCAGTTGTGCTTTGGGAGTTACCTGTGGCTAGTTTACCTAGGCCTACACATACCTTGGTGTTCACTGGGATGGGTTTCCCTCGGTCAGTTCGGTGTGTCAGGTGAGGCCAGCCCAGCTTAACAATTTGCTGTAGGAGGTCTCTGTCCACCCTATAGCACTCCACTATCTCCAGCTCATGTAGCTCTTGGTAGGTTACCTTGGGTCTGTACTCTCTTCTCTGTCTTCTCACTGTAGGTTGTTCAGCAGCATTCACATCCTCACCACCCTCAGCCTCTTGCACATGTTGTTCTATGTCGCCTGCTGCAGCCCTTCTCATTTTGCAGGTTTGTTTGTTAAAATTTCCCCGCTTGTATACACTGGTGGTGTAGAGTGTGGGAAAAACCAGAGGGGAAGGAGTTTGCTTAGTTTATAGTAGTGTTCTAGGCTGGGCTGGTCTGCTGCTTGTGTAATTGGCTGATTCTGATACATTTCACCTGCCAGCTAAACTAGTTCTCCTTGTATACCTTCCTACTGCTGTTTTCCCTTCCCATTGCCTTCCTGTTTAAGCCCGTGTGCGTGCCGCGAAAACAGAGTGCTCATATGTGCACACTGCTACTATTTCTTGGTTTAACTTCTTTTTTCTTCCTGTAAAACCTGGTGTGCGGTGCACACACCCACTTACACTTTGTAAAGAGTGCTAGGCAAGTTTAGACACCCCCACTAGCTTAGCTGTGCTACGCTAGGCACAAACCCAAGCCACAGGGCTCCAATCCACTTACAGTATGCCTGATACACCCACCCATGATGTCACCTACCTCCTAGTCTTGCACTCAGCTATTCATACTCTTACACTGCTGGGACCTGCCTCACATGCTGGGGAAAACTGGGATTCACTATCCTTCCCCTCATTTGCATAGGATTGCCTGCTAATGCATAGTTACATGTCTCACACTGAGCCTCCCCCCTTAACAACCACTATTCACTGGCCAGGTTGTCTTCTGCCTGCCATTGACTTGCATGGCATAATACTGATTTTAGTTAGAATGCTTATTTTAGGTTTATTTTATTATTTTCCACCAATCCCACTTGCGTGCCGCTGCCCTATGCTTAAACAGCTGAGATACAGCTTAAAATAAAATAAAGGTTGATTTTTTTATTTTTTTTGTATTGTTTGCAATGCCGATGGTCTTCTATTTGGCCATTGGCATGCTTCCTCAATGATATGCAGCCTTTATTTGGAGCTGTCATAGCTCCGTTTTGGGTTTTGCAGTACCGTACTCAGTTACTAACTTAGTACATTTCTGCATATTATGCTAGTCCTGCACGCCCTGATTCCTGCTTCCTGGATGGCAGATTTACCTCATTTGCATGGTTTTCACCTGCAAATGGGGTAATTTGCATACGGGGCTGGGAACGTGAAGCACTAGTGCTAGAGTTCTCGCACACGTCAAATGAGCACGTACGTGGATCGCTCGGCCGCCATATTGGCAAAATTTCCTCTTACACTAATCATGCACGCCGTGCAAGCTTTTGAAAATCCGGGGTCATGCTATTCCTGCACTTATACTGTTGGGTGCTGACTAGCATTGAGGGGAAATTTGGGATTCAGTATCATTCCCCTCATTTGCATAGGATTGCCTGCTAATGCATAGTTACAGGTCCCACACTGAGCCTCCCCCCTTAGCAACCACTATTCACTGGCCAGTTTGTCTTCTGCTTGCCATTGAGTATAATGGCAAAATAGTGATTTTGGTTAGAATGCTTATTTCAGGTAATTTTTTCTATTTTCAGCCCGATCCCATTTGCGCGCCACTGCCTTACACTTAAACAGCCGAAATCGGCTAAAAAAAAGTTATTTTTTTATTTTTGTAACTGCTTTCCATGCCAGTGACCATATATTTGGCCATTGGCATGGTTTCCACATAATATACACATTTTATTTGGAGCTGCCATGGCTCCATTTTGTAGTTTGCAGAAATGTACTCGGTTACTAACTGAGTACATTTCTGCACACTACACTAGTCCTGCACGGCCAGCTGACAGCTTCCTAGATTGAAAATTCAACTGATTTGCATGGTTTTCACCTGCAAATGGGGTCATTTGCATATAGGAGCTGTGTCCATGCAGGAATAGTGCAGGAGCGCTCGTGCACATCCCTGCAGCTAATTCCTGGATCGCATGGTGGCCATATTGCCTCCAGGAGCTCCTGCACTGTTCCTGCACACTGTGCAGGGCTTGCTGAATCTGGTGGTGTTCTGTGTATTTTATATTTGTATGCTGTATGTGAATTGGTTGGTATTTTCTTTGATTTTTTTTTTAAGCTGAAAAGTCTTTGCCAGTTCAGTATGTACTTTACTAATAACTGTGTTTCAGTGTGTGGAGTCTTTCTTTTTTCCTCATTGAATGTTTAACCATAGAGTTATTATACTTAAGAAGTTGCATTATGGTGGGTATAAGCCCCCACAGAAATACATGAATGCAAATGAGGCAAACTTAGTGCCATCATAGACTCTCCATACGATAAAAATATCCTCCAAGAGGTGCTGTCCTGAAGAGAAAGCTTTGTCAAAATAATGGACTATTAAATGCAAAGGTGTTTATAATAGTATCCTTCACTTAGCGTTGCTCCCCCAACATTATATCACATTTACAACACATCTGCAAAAACTGATCCCATTACTACATCTTTGGGAACCTTTGTCAGCTATGAATTTTCATTTGATCAACATGCAGCCACTGCGTTATGGAATTCCTTGCTCATCATACAGTTTATACTAAAGGTACTATTTCCAGATCCAGGGATGTAATCATTTCACTGTAGTCTGCACTCATTAGGCCAGTAATTGGATATAATGAATTTTGCTTTAAATATCTCAGCAAACACTTGCCTTAACTGGATAGGCCACAACACTTTTTCAAGAAAAAGTCAAGGGTCTAAATTGAAAATCTATGTAAATCATCTCAAAGCCTTGGTGTCTCTCTCTCTCTCTCTCTCTATATATATATATATATATATATATATATATATATATATATATATATATATATATATATATATACATATAGTATTTTTGTAATAGATATTGGAATATGTTTCTTTATTGTTTGGAGCATATTGTCGAAATGTTCACTGGAATGCAAAGTGCACTTTTTTGTCATCTTTTATGTACACACACTCTGCATGTATTATGAATATATATATATATATATATATATATATATATATATATATATATATAGTTTTTGTTTTATATTAAATGTTGTGAGAATTATTTTGTTTAATAATGATGTTGATACAAATCTAATAAAATTGAACTAACTAGAAATGCAAGAAAATCTGAAAAAACACATACACACTAAACTGCTTCTAAGTTCCACCATACAAAACAGGAACAAAATGCCTTTCAATCTCACAAGAATATCACCTCAAACAGCTTAACTAAATAAACACCAGAACAATCCAGAAAGCCTAATGCAAGCAAAGGGTAGTAGAAGAATCTCCCTTCCTAATTTTAGTAAGTAAGCGGAAGCCCTCAAGTCAAAATTGACTCATACCAAGCCCATATATTATCATGGCACAGTGTGGAAGTAGGCTGATTAGATTTTCTTCTATACAGATACTGCTGCTGCCCAGTTGTGCCACAACCAGGTTTTGAACCCATATCTACTAGCTAATAATCCTGCACCTTAACCTGTAAGCTATCAGGCTAATCCATCATGCATTCAAAATTCATTCCCTTATGTACAGAAAGGGTTAGCATGATAAGCCTTACCATGATCTGCCAGCCCCCCTAACTCATTCCAGTTCAGAGACTGCCTTACTACAGTGATTTTGTGCAAGTAGAAGAATTACCACAGATGGAGGTCCCACTGACCATAATAAAGAGTAATAAGGAAATCCAGTGGAGAGGCTAATGGTAAGTAAGCATGTGGTCTCCCCAGATATACCTGCAGCTACAGATTTATTTTGCCATCTGAAAATTAATGCAGCCAAAAGACTCCCTTCATTCACTAACTTATGTAGGAGTTACACTGCAGGTATATGCAGAGAAACTCAGAAAATTGGGGTGGGATTTGTGCAGCTGTTTGCATGTTTGTGGCAATGTGAATGGATATCTGAAGGGATATGAATGAAGTAGGATAAGTGTGTGTGTGTGTGGGGTATGTGTGCGTGCGAATATGTGCACATTTCTCGGTCTGTCTGCCTAGGCAGTAGCAGTGTGGTGGGGTTAGTTAGGGTTTGGAAAATGCATTTGTGCATGTGGATGAATGTGTTTGTTACAAAGTCTGTGTGGGTGAATGGGTGTGTGTATTTGTGATTCCAATTTAATGAGGAGGGGTGTAATGCTGAGTGCATGAGTGTGCATATGTATGGGTGTGTGTCATTGTCTAAATCTGTGTGCACAATTGGGGGGATGACTGTCATACCTTTTGATGACCTTGTTCAAGACATCTGCTCAAAGTCATAAATAATGGAGGGGCAAATGTCCACAATCAGTAAAATGTTTAAAATATTTCTATATTTCCTTTATAAGTTAAAAGAGCGACATTTTTATATCAACATGCATTTTCTAAACAATAACTACTCTATTCAAAGCTATTCTGTCACCTCTAGCTAAAATTATGGAGAAGTGTGAACACATACAGCTCATGCACTACTTCACACAGAACAAGCTGTTGGCCAATTTTCAGCATGGCTTTAAGCCACACCACAGTACTACGTCTGCCCTCCTCTCTTTCTCTAACGTCATTAATCACAACCGCAATAATAAAGTATCCTCAGCACTCTTTCTAGATCTATCCCAAGGCTTTTGACATGGTTGACCACAAAATGCTTATAAATACCTTGAAGGCCTTCTCCTTAAACAACCATGCACTCCAATGGTTTCAGTCCTACCTGCAGGGCAGTTAACAGGCAGCCCTATGGCAGGACGAGCTATCATCTCGCTTACCCATCACATTAGGAGTCCCCCAGGGCTTGATACTAGGACCCCTTCTTTTCTCCATCTTTATCAATGACCTCATTTAGTCATCCCAGATGCTACCTGCATTCAGTATGCGGATGACTCCACCTTGATTTGTTCTGACACCTCATCAGCTACTTTATTCACATTAACCCAAATTACCTTCAATACAGTGGAAAAATGGCTCTCCGATCAACATCTAATCATAAACCCCAACAAAACTAAGTTGCTCCTCTTCTCCCCCATATGCAGGACCCTCTGCCAGCCTTCAGCATAACTGCTAACAATAGTACTATCATCTCCCCAGAAGCCCAAGCTAAACTACTGGGTGTCATAATTGATAACAACCTGAAGTTTGATGCGCATATCAATCAAACTATCAAAACCATTAATAAAAAACGTAACTCAACTTTACAGAATCAAACCTTTCCTTACCCCACTTGCTAGAACTGCAATTGCCTGTTCCCATCTGCTATCAACTCTTCTCTTTGCCTCACCTCTATTCTCCAACTTAAACAAAACAGATCGTAATAAACTATTATCCTGCTATAACCACATTGCCAGATTTACTACTGGTACAGCCTGCTGGACACACCACTGTCACAACCTAAATCGCCTAGGATGGTTTGAACTGCTGAGCCTACTGCAATTCAACCAGCTAATAGTGGCACATAAAGTCCTTTACCAACCAGAAAATACACCTGCACTAAAAAATATTATCAGCCCCTACACCAGCACCCGGCCACTGCGATCATCCACTAGACTCCTAGTTCAAACATACAAATCCAACTATTTAGCTGGGGACTCTCTGTTTGCCAACTCTTTTGGAAAAATATGGAACAGGCTCCCAGCTGACTTGACTCTAGAACCCTCTCTAACTCAATTCAAAAACAAACTCAAGAAATACTTCAAAACTCATTGGTTATGTCCTTGCACTAACCCCGACTAGTGATCTCTCTATTTCTTAGGTTCCTTACCTTCAACTACTTCTAACTTTTTTCTACCACTCCATTTCAGGAAGGGTCAATTGTATAACTGCTGCTCACTGTCTCTTAAACCTGAATGTAATGTTATGTATGTTTAACTTTGAAAATAATGTTATGTTTTGTAAAGTGTTTTATAATTAGTACTATATGTGCTAAATGCTGGTATTGCTTTTGACTGTAATCTGCTTGAAACTAGCATTTACTAAATGTTCAATGCGTATTAGTATCTTTGAGCTTTTCTCCCTGGGTTTCCGCTGAAAATGGACATGTATCCAGTCAGACTATCCTGGTCAACAAATGTAAAATAAAATAAATAAATAAATGAAACTCTAACATCCAGCAGATAATATACGCCTTTATGAGTGACAGAGCAAATACATAAGGCAATAAGGATGTCCTGCAAACTCTGGGACAGTTGAGAGGTATGGTTCCCTTGCCAACAAGTTGTGCGAACTGACAGAGGATTCTACGACTAGAATATGCTTTTACCATGAACAGTATAAACTTATGAGGCAGAGACATGCATCTTAACTGATAATGACGTCATACTCATTGCTGCTAAAGCTTCCTCAGACTGATGTTTTCTGCAAACTCATAAATGGACTTCTCTGGCAGTTTACATGAACACAGTGCCTTTTTCTGGATCCCAACCATTACAATTCATGAACAGCAACAACTTGATATTGTGTTGTCTGAGTTACATACATAACAACTATTTCAGGCCTGTGCAATAATGCCATTCTTGACTGTCAATGTAGCAGAACAGTCATTCTTCTAGCAAGTGTCCAGGATTTTTCTTCGCTTGACTAAATATAATTTGGTAGTCTATTCCAAACATCAACTGGTCTCACAGAGGACTAGTTAGTACACCACTCATTCCTATATAATCTCAAGCACAGGTTGTCTGATGACTGTTCAACTCGTTGATAACTATAAGCATTCCCAGAGGTCGTTGCTTCTAAATTTCATATATAGTGAATAGTTTCCTCTTAAATATAATCTCTAATAATAAATTAAACTTTCACATCCATGGTGCCCTTGGTATATTTCCACTGTATTATTTCTAATTTACTCATGCTAATTTTCTAGTACGATTTTCATATTATTATTCCATACTCTACTTTTGGTCAAATGTAACTTAACAATGATTACATCATTTCTGATCTCCTGTACTTAATAAAACTTTATTTTTATAACAATCATTAAAAAATGGTTTATATGATCAGAAAACTAAACATTGGATCTACCCTTGTACCAAGGTCCTTAAATGAATCCACAATTTCTAAACACTATGTGCTTTTTATTAAATATTCACTCTTTAATCAATGCCTCTCCAATCTCATATGTATAGTTTTTGATGTATTTAGCAACATATTATTTTCCTTTGCCAAAAGTGTCAGTTTAGTCGCATTATTAATTTATGGTCATATCAAAGGGTGAAGTGAATTCTATATAAATTAAATCATAGCACATGTTTTTATTTATAGCTGTTATATTGTTATAGAACATCATGTTACAGGGAGTTATATATCTATTTTCAAAGTATTCATGCTGAAATATGGATTTAACTCCCAGCTTTTCAATTCTGACAATAATTTATCCAAAATAACCTTAGCCATAATTGCCTTCTCCTGTAATTCATATGGAGTTACATGTACTGGTAGCATATCTAAGTATGGCTAGAAGTTCTTTTTATTAGACTCATTGTTCCTACTATCTTTTGAGCTATTTGGGTATGTTTCTTTCATTTTCCACGTGTTTCTTCTTGTACATCCTTGTATTTTATGATGCATGTCTCTCTGTACATTAGTGTAATCACTTGGTGTATCAATTTCAATGACTAATTATACTATAGCTAGTTTTCTCATATCTATTTCTGAACTGCTGGTAATGGGTGATCCCATTATATAAACTTTATTAAACCCAATAATGCTTTGCTGCTCATGTTTCCAATACTTCTCAGCTACTACTATACTATAGTGTTTGCACAGTACCCTGTAGCTTTTCAGTTTTAAATGTTGCTTTTGCACATTTATCAAGAGCAAATGTTATTTCTATATCATCTGAGAAAGTTTTAACCATTTGTAGTTGTGTTTGCAATTCCTCATCTGAAGAACTATGCAGTTTTACGTCATGCACACAAATTTATATGCAAAATCTTTAACAAATTGTAACCATAGCCTAATCTGTTAAGTAAACAGCCTAAAGGGTTAAGGGTAAGACAAAATGGTAACAGTGACAATGAATCACTCTTGAATATCCCCCTTTCAATTTTATCCCTGGGATAACAATTTGCTCTTTGTCATGGTTCAGCTGCAAAGTTTTTTTGCCACTGTTTCATGGTCACTGTAATGCAATTTATGAATGCAGAGTGTATCTTACATATCTGTAAGCATTCCTTTATCTATGAATGTGGAATGCTGTCAAATGCTTTTTTGTAATCTATCCATATCATGTTTAAATTATCCCCCTTTCTTTTCCCAATAATTTTTATTTTCATTTTTTCATTTATGTAAAACAATCATTTCCATTCTTACAGCATGACCATCAGTGAGTGTTAATGTAGTCAATATACTAACATGTAAGTCATAAAACATATCTATTTACACTATATACAAAGATGCTTTCTCATTCAATTTTGTTGTTATAAAAACAGCACATACAATTTCAAGTCCATAGTTTGACTGTGTCATCGTGTGCATATTTCTAGGCTCCTTTGTACCTTGTTACTATGTAGTATGTATGATGTTTTATGCTAATATGATGTTAAAGGTTTGTTCCCAAATTTCTCGGGCGTTCATATTTTTGTTTCTTTTATCCATTACTATTTTATGGGCTAAAAGATCTTTTATATCTATTTGTTTAATCCCTCCCAAGTTATATTTGCAGGGTCTAACAATTTGAGAGCTATGTATAGCTTCATTAGTAAGAAAATTATTGTAAGTATATTCCCTTGTTTTCCTGATATGTTAGATGAGTGAATATATAGAAGGGTAAATTCCCATGTTACTGTTGATGTTTGATATCCCATTTTTTTGCAGTTGTATAATTTTCCATTGTGGCTTTATTTAGCAAATAATGACCCTTTATTCCACATCATTTTCTTTTGCCATCCTTTTAGTTTAGTGTCATAATTGGTCTTTTTTTCTAAATGGCTATAAACTCTAGCTGCATTAATTCCAGTACATAGTTTTCATATTTTTATGGCAAGTTATTGGTCTATAGTTCTTAGGATGGCTTGCAAAAAAGTAACTCTTACTGAGGGCTAAATCTTTGTGTAAAGATGTTAATGCCTTCAGTGAGCAGTTAGGTACTACAGCTGGGTCTGGGGTTTGACTTTTCAGAGCTTTTCTTAGTTTTGTCTCAATTTCTCTGTCCACTACTTCAGACAATTTTATATACTCTACATTAAAGCTTCTTTAACTTTCTTTTATTTATTTTATCCATTCAGCATTTTTATTATGTTCACCAGTGTTTTTATAAATACTTCTCCAAAATTAGCCTATTTCTTCTTTTTGGTGGTGTTTCTCATCCTTTTGCTTTGTTTTCCAATTAACTATAAAATATGTTTAGATCCTCAATGAATTGCTTATTTTGTAGTTTTTTTTTCTTAAATACTGTATATTTTTTTCTTCCTATGCTGATATTTTTAGTTTAATACTGGCAATAGTATATGATAAATTGTGGTTTCTTTTGATACCGAGCATTGCTTTTATCACATCTATCTATTTTAATGATATGTTCCCTTTTCTATATTCCCCTATCAGAGGTACTTCTTATCTTAATTGCTTTATAGTTTTCTCTATTCATTGCTTCCATGGCGGCATTTTACTTCTTTCCTTATTTTCCTTTGTTACTCTCCATTTTAGAGATAGCACTTTATGCTTTATTGGTTTAGCTGCACTGTAATATAGTCTATTTATTTCTGTCATATCATTTGAATTTCTCTTAAAAGTCATAATTTCTGTGTTCATCTGTTTTACCAATCTTCTCACATTTTGGGTCTTATTTACTTTCTGTTTTCTGTTTATTTCATCTATCCTGATACGTCTATCCTTCTTTATTAAATCAAGGAGGTCTACCAATTAATATTTTTTTCTGGACTGAGGGAGTCTTCTTTAGTTTCTGATTCCTGAAAGTGATCTACAGAAAGTTCCAGAAAATGTACATGTGACATACCCTCTTCAGATGCGACCTGACTCATCTGCTGCTCCTTCATAAGGGAATCCATTAGATCATCACTACGCAACATTACTGGTGACAGAGTTAACACTGTTTCCTTTTCCTTCCCTTGCTGTGCCCCTTCAGTTGGACATTCATACTTATCACCTATAGAAAACTCCAAACCATCATTATGTTGCAAATCTTCATCAGATGCTTCCTGCTCCACCAGTTATTTCTTACTCTGAGGACCTATAAAATCATTATCATGAGACATTGCCCTCATTAGATTTTCCACACAAATCCTTCATTTTGCAAATGATCCATAAATTTAATTTCTATTTATCTTCAGGCTTATGGATCATCTTTTCTGCATTCCCTATTATTTTTTTTTTGTATTGTGAAAGAATTCATATACAAGTATCTTTGCTTGCATTTTTCTTCAAATATCTTTGGTGCTGCTTATTTTGTATTGATTAATTTGGCTTTCTCCTTTGTATAAATATTAAACCATATCAGATTTCTTGTTCTTTCCCATGTCTATGTTTCTTTTTTATACTTTTCAAAAATCTCTGTGTTTTGTTCTTTATATTTTTTGTACTTCCTCTATCACTTCGTTTTCCAGGTCATTATATTCATATTGAGTTCATAATCATCTGTTCTCTGGTCATTATTATAATTCTGTCTTCTTCATGTCCTTTGTCTTGGTCCAGTTTGCATAGTTCTTTTTCAATATAATCTAATTCAATTTCTACTACTAGCAAAAGTTACCACCTCCTTCATGGAACCTAATTGTTTTGCATAAGATTGTGTAGATATATATCTATATGTTGTTTCACAATAAAGTTTAAAATCTACACACAGTTTTTTGATCTGTATGTCTTCACTCCTACCACATCTTATATACCTATAACATGTTTTCCTTTTATGTGCAATCTTGTCTCACAGTATGTTTAAGCTGTCCAATTTATGTATTATTGTTTTGAAAGTTATAGTTCAGGCCTCTTGCCATTCTTAAATTTTGAATTATAAGCATTGTGACACCCTAATACCGACTTTGGGATCTCATCATGGGATGTGATAATTCAAGCCATAAGATTTGAAAAGAAAAAAAAATGAAGACAGAATGTGAATGAACTGGACATCACTCAGAACTCATACTTTGCAAACTTTATTTAAAATTGGAAGCCACGCACTCTCTAGCCAAGACTGGAATAGCTGGTCAACAGGAGAAGGTCAACACTTGCACCACACCACATGGAACACATAACCTTCCAGAACACACACTACTGCTTTCACATAAAAACACACACACCACACACCCACCTTCGTGGAGGCTTTCAATAAAAATCTACTCAAACAGCAGAGACCTCCAAGGCAGAAATGCACTCAACCACCACAACACAACACTAATCGCGAGACACATAACTCTCGTAAACAGTGTGCCACTCAACCAAAGCCCCTAAGGCAAAACAGCATGCCCAACACACTAGTCATAGGTGACTCGATAGTGAGGCACACTGATGTCCCACTCACTAGATTGAATGAGGAGAAAGTAACAGTCAGCTGCCTGTCAGGTGACAAGATCCATCACATAACTCACGTACTCAGGTCCCTCAACAACAGGTACAAATATGATTCTGTCATTGTACATGTGGGTGTGAATGACCTGTGATGTACCTCTCTGAACTACATGAAAAGAGACATGGAGGAGCTCTCAGATTATGTAGCCCAGCGGGCCCTGAGCAGCATCCTACCATCACCCAGAATGATACCACAGTATAAGCAGAAAATGATTGATTTCAACAATTGGCTAAGATTCTGGTGTCATTTTAAGAGGATCTAGTATCTGTCTGCCTGGGATGACATGACTGACAGACCTCAGATGCAGGCCATCTTTGGCTAAGCATTGTCACCCCTAGGCTTCCAGATACTGACCAAGGCTCTTGCCACCCCATAGTGCCTTTTTTAGGCAGTGTTCCAAAGACCAAATTACCACCATAACAGCTACAAACAAATGCAATCTGAGGGTCATACTGCGCAATGCTAGAAGTCTAAATCTCAAAATGCACTTGCTCGAACCGCTCCTTAAAATGGAGAACATCAACATTTGTGTTGTAACAGAGACTTGGCTCAAGGCAGCAGAAAGTACCCCTGCACTACCAGGCTATAACTCATTCCACACCTTCTGGCCCCAGAACTTGGACTGAAGCTCCAAAGATGGTGGTGTTTCCATATTCATAAATGACGCGCACACCTCCAAACTGGTAGCCAAACATAGCACATCTGAAATACCTCAGGTGCAGCTAACATTGGGTAAGACAGCAATTCAGGTCGTAGCCTGCTATAGGTCCCCAGCCATGTCACAAGACTCACACTCCATGTTCCTAAGCAACCTGAAAAATATTAGGGTCCAACCTAACACTCTTATGCTGGGTGACTTCAACTACCCCTCCATTAACTGGGAAAACTACTCATGTACCAATACACTTGCCCAATGTTTCCTGGAATTCATTAATTCCAGTGTCCTGGACCAGCTCGTTCTTACACCCCACTAGAGGTAGCAACATCCTTGACCTTGTCATTACTAACATGGGCAACCATTGCTCTACATGATAAGTCAACTCCTCCCTGGTTAGATCCGACCACAAACTAATCACCTTGGAAACCCACATCCCACCCACCCCCCATGTGAAGGTAACCACCATGAAAAGCTTCTCGAAAACTAACTTTGGGCTCTTAAAAACAGAGGTGGCTAACTTCACATCACCCATGCAAATGCAGAACAGTTGCATGACTGCAGAATCATACACCAATGCAATGTACGAACACATACATGAATGCATGGATCTCGCCATACCCAATAGAACCAAGATGCTCTCCTCCAAAAAAAGGAAAACAATCTGGTGGTCCCCTGCCATAAACAAACTCTACAAAAGAAGGAGGAAACTGATGCGGAATAAGGTGAAGTCTCAAGACTGGAAAAAAACCCTTATCAGCCTCAACAAAAAGTTGAGATCCCTCATCAAATCCTCTAAATCTAGCTATGAAAACAAAATTGCAGCAGATAGGAAAGACAACCACAAGGCCTTCTATAGTTATATAAAGAATCTCCACAGAAATACTCAAATTTGCTCTGAGCTACTGCACAATGGTACATCCTATACTGAGCCAACAGATATTACCAATATACTAGCCGACAGATTCAGTGACAACTTCACCCCCCCCCCCAAAGGACCAATCACAATGCCAGTAGATTGCCAAGCACCCAGAATTACTGCTGCACAGGTTAAAACAGCACTGTCCAAGGCCAAGAATACAGCTTCTATGGGACCTGACAATATCCCTGACTGTGTTCTACATGAACTACAGAGTGAAGTGGCACCTCACCTGTGTGCCCTGTTCAATCACAGCCTCACTTCTGGCTTTGTCTCTACTGAATTGCGCACTGCTACAGTCATCCCTCTCCACAAAGGAGGAGCACCTACAGACCCTGGTAACTATAGCCACATTAGCCTGACAAGTCTGATATGCAAAGCTATGGAACTCATCATCAGGGACCTAATAAACAAGGATATAGGGAATCTCCAAAGTCTGGATCCCACACAGTTTGGTTTTGTGAAGGGCAGATCATGCCTGCTCAACTTGGTCAACTTCTTTAAGTCAGTCACCAGAACTGTGAATGAAGGCAAGGTGGTTCATACAGCCTACCTTAATCTAGCCAAGGCCTTTGATACTATTCCCCACTCAGGAATCATAGAAAAACTCACTAAGCTAGGCATCAATCCCTATATCACTAGGTGGGTTGCAAACTGGCTCACAGATAGAACCCACAGTGTGAAAGTAGCTGACTCCAAGTCAGACTGTCAACCAGTCACGAGTGGAGTCTCACAGGGTTTGTTCCTGGGTCCTCTCCTGTTTGGTATCTACTTCTCTGAAGTCCAGGCCAACATTAAGGGACTCTGTGTGACAAAGTTCACAGACGATTGCAAGTTGGGAGCTATTATTAACTTCCCAAGTGATGTTGACATCCTACAGTAAGGCCTCACTGAGACCAACGACTGGTGTCAGAACCATGGCCTTAAGCTCAATACCAAAAAATGTGTCATCATCCTCCTTGGGATAAACCTGGTTCACTTGAATTATCACATCGATGGTAGTTCACTAAACACAGAAGGCATTATAAGAGATACGGGAAAACAGGTTCACAGAAACCTCTCTTTTGACCACCACATTGCCACTGTGGTCAGAAAGTCCTTCTATGTGGCGCATTTCATTACTAAGGGTTTTGCAAACAGGAAGAAAGAGGTCATTGTCTCCCTCTACTCTTCCCTCATTAGGCCAATCATCGAGTACAATGCCCCATTTGGCATGTACCTCACTAGACACCTGCAACAACTGGAGAGACTGCAAAAATACCTCACAAAGAGGATCCTAGGCCTTAAACACTTGTCCTATATGAACAGACTCAAAAAACTCCAGCTATTCTCTGTCTCATATAGCCTATTTAGAGGTGATCTCTGCTGGACTTACAAAGCCATATCTGACCCAGCTCTGTTAGAAATGCTACATCTAAAGAAATCCCAATCCCTCCCCACCACATGCTCCAGAGACCTCAACCTCATTACCACAATGAACAGAACATGCTGGTGGGACAGGTTCATAACCCAGAGACTGCCCATGCTATGGAATAGACTTCCCATTCATGTCAAGCAGAGCACCTCACTGGCCCTCTTCAAGAGAAATCTTGATGAGTGGATGGGAAATAGAAAATTCATCCCGGTGATCACTCCAGTGGCTCTACTCAACAGAGGCACTGGGAACTAAGGTAGGATGGCACAATGCCCGAGTAATCCTATGGGCTAGGCTTGTAAAGGCTCCAGGGCCATTAGCTTAGTACATCTCTATGAACCTATGAACCTATAAAAGAGCATATATACAAAAATAAAACTATACATTTAATGCTGACAGAAGTATGGTAAAATCACATGCATTTTTTGTGCATATATTTATCTATATTTTGTTCATTCAGATTTTTAGTAATTCTTTTTTTTTTAAAGCTGGCAATGTTGTTTTAACCACATCAAAGCTTCTGGGTCTCTTACCACCAGCAAAATACAAAGTAAGAAAAAAAAACACAAATCTGCTTTCCAAGAACAGGAATTCTGATTTTTCTCATTCATGTTGACTGAAGATTGTTGTTGTTTCATGTCTTTTGAAAGTCTGAATGTAGAACTATAATTTACATATATATATATATATAGTGATTAGATCCTTTGTGATATAATTGTGACTAAACAAATATAACAGTGACTCCATCCATACCTGTCTGATTGTTGATTTCCCCATCAGAGCATGGTACACAGTCATAGCAGCAGATGGGTTTTTCTCGAAGAGGTGCTTTCCGGTATCCTGGTGAACAGCTGTTAGTACAGATTGAATAAGGAGTCTGGGAGAAATGCAAGAAAAAATAGACTCAATATATACCATCAGACAAAGATTTAAAAGATTTTGTTTCCACTATTTAAGGTGTAATTTAATGTATAAGTAATTCAAGGATGGAAAAGGGATCTGGAGTATTTGCTTTCAAAATGTGGTTACAAATCCAGATTTTCCTATTTTGGGGTAGTGTACAAATATAAGTTTGAAATATTCACAGAGATCCCATGCCCGTAACTGACTTGAAATGTTTTGGTACTGAATCCTGTCCGTGTTTTCTCTCCTTTTTTATATCATGCCTTTGTCTTCCTTTACTTTGTAATGTGAATTAAAAATAGAGTTACATTTAGGTTTCAGGAAACACATTTTGTGTTTCATTTTTTTAACTTGTCTCCAGTACTATATTATATACAAATGTAAACAATGACAGCAACTAGGGACTACCTGAGCTGCTATGTCTGATGATTGCTATATTTACTGGGAGACTAAATAATTATACTTAATGAACAACCCTCCCTACCCCACTTGTTCACTTCCTTTCGGACTTTTTTTTAACAGGGCAGGTGAACTGAACTGTGAACTCTTTCAACCATAACACAGGCCCCAAGGGGAACTGTAAAGGAATAAAAGCTGCATTGTCTTATTAAAATTCACTGTGAAGCCATCAATCTGCAGACGTACAATAACATTTTAAATTCTTAAGATTAAAATGCTGGCATAGCTGATGTAGAATCCATGATATAGACAGAGTTCCTTGTGCACCCCCCACACCCCCTCTACTTATATATACACTAACTCCGAGATCGCACTACAGTGGGGAAAAGGGAATATTCCCTTATCTTCACTATACTGCAATCTACACCACCAAGCTTCCCTCCCAGACACCACTAAAAAACACCATACCTGCACCACCACAGGATCCTGGGACCAGTGACCTCACTTTGCTAAACTGATTTTTGCGAAAGTGCAGTTTTGAATAAATGAACTTTTGCAAAAATGGACTTGCAAATTTGCAGTTTGGTGAACTGTAATTTTGATGGGTCAAAGTAGACCCCATATCTATCTATATAATTTATTAATTGAACATTTGTTAACCAGAAAAGTCCAACTTGGAACTAAGCCAATTTTCAGCAGAGGCCTGGGGGAGAAACACTCCAGATGCATGTCTTTGTAACATGGGAAGAAACCAGAGCACCTGTAGGAAACCTACACGAACAAAGGGAGGACATGCAGACTCTGCACAAAAGGCATCCCAGCCGAGAATTGAACTGGAGAACCTCTTGCTGTGAGGAGACTATATGTATATATATATATATATATATATATATATATATATATATATATATATATACACACACACACACACACACACACACACACACAAACACACACACATTTATACACATGCACATATATACACACACACATATATATAATTATATATAGCTATATATCAATATATAAAAATAGATATGTGTGTGTGTGTGTGTGTGTGTATAAAAATTTCAGAAGAAGGAAATATTTAAAAAAAATAGTTTAATTCCATAAGTCCTAAAACAAAAAGATTAGCCCACTTGGGAAAAGTAAAACTAAATATTACCTTTAGTTATTTTCTCAGTTTCAATATACTGCTCATAAAGGCCCTACAGGGCTTTTACTCCATGCTTCCTCAGTGAGAAACTTATTTCTTTGGTTTGCTGCTGCATGGAAGCCTTCCTTTACACAGCAGTAAATGCAATATAAGACCTTGTGAACTAGCTAGTTAACTTACAGTGCTGCCCAGACTATTCCAACATACTGTGATGCATATTTAAAAGCACTTCACCCACATTTCAGGGCCAAAATGTTCCAACTACTCCCCTTCTAACATAAAGGCAGGGGTTTTGGAATTATAACAGTGGTCGGTAGGCCTTGGGAAAACCATCAGCATTCCTTTTGGCTAGGCTGGGCCTGTGGTACAATGTATACTAAAAGGACTGGAAGGATTGTATCCATTCATTCTTTTCAGGTATTCTTTATTTCTGCCAGCTATTTCTTTGACAACTTACACTTTTTTGTTACTGTAACTGGTAAAACATGAATCAGATGATTTGCGCATTACAAAATATAATGAGTGCATCATCAATCATAACCAATGTATGCCAAGATTCACCTGTTGATTACAATCTCAAGGTGAATTTCTTGACATCCATGTCTCAAACAGGTAATATGCTGGCTATGACTGAAAACATATTTAAACTCTTATGAATTAGTATCATTTTTCATTTTTTTTGAGTAGTGAACAGTGTGTTGACCAACGTACATTTATAAGAAAGAGATTATGTAACATCTAATGAGTTAGTAGATGTCTATTGAATGTTCATATTGCTTACTTTGACTAGTTTTATAACCATGTAGGGTCAATGATTATGTGGAATTATTCAGGATGTGTGGTGTGAAGTCTGACACAGAGACAGTCATTCCATTTTGAAATGTGTGATAAGAGATAATTTAGGGAGATCAGTAAGTTAATGCAAATAATGGTATGCTTTACTGGCTATTGTCAGTGTGTCTTATGAAATACTCTTGCAAAGTAAGTTAAATAAACTTGTCCTGCATATCTGTTGCTTAAGGTAGTACACAACGAGTCTAAGAGGCAATGTAACAATTGCGTGGATTTAGACTTTACACTGCTTCTAAAATGCATACTTTTGCATTATACTCTGATTGTTCAGATGAAACAATTGTATGTGTGACACCTGGGGTGTCTCTGCATGACTTTTCTTTCTTCTTCTATTTAAAAAAAAAACAAACAGAAGATTGTATCTGTTTTGTATAGGATGGGAATACATCTCTTTAGACCTCTTTTAATGATTTAATGCAGAGTCAGCTAGTCAGCTCTTTGTGTGCGTTGACATTTACATTTTATCTGCTTTCTAGAACTGCATCTATTCTTTACATCTGTTGTTTTGACAGGGGAATTAGGACATTTGTGAGCTTCATATCAGAGATGATGGCTTCCATCAGATGACAAGCTTTTGATGGTGAATGGTGAAACAACAAACTATGCCAGGTGGACACTGAGTAAGCGAGGACAGATAGTCATAGGTGCTTATGCAGCTGCAAATATTCTCCTCCACTTTAAGTAGGCTCCCACCAAGTATCTGCTCCTCCATTTTAAGTAGGCTCTCATGAAGTGTCTGCTCCTTCATTTTAAGTAGGCTCTCACCAAGTATAAGAGGCAATTAACAGACCAAAAACAGGGTTGCTCCCTATTCAGCATATTATTTAGTTTTGTATGCTACTAGACTATTGATTTAGATAATGTTTTCAGTGTTGAGAGCTTATTCCTGACCTTTGCTGCTTTAACCCACTTATAACTAAGATTATTATACAGTTCCAAAATAACACATAATCCACATTGATGGACTTATTTTTTTTTCAGTTTTTGTAATTTATTTTTCAAATATTCCACAAAATCAGGCACACAGAAAAAATTAACGTGCTCTTTCAATACTTATTTTTACCAAAGCCTTAGTAAAATATCTCTAGATTTCTGCAGCTGCTACTTGCTAACTCCTTTAACTACATATGTGTTTACTCCTTTACTTATGTCCAAATGCACTCTATAGTCAAGCGGTCCATGAGGATGTATAATAGCGACCTTCTTTAACCAGTAGCATCATATATGCATTACATTAATGGAAGACATTCTTCTAAAAAATCATTGCTAAAAATTTGTCACTTATAATAAGGTTTTCTAGAAGGATTTTCCTCATTCATTGTTTTAAAGTACACTCAAGGGTGGATGCAGCAGAAAGCTCTCATTTTAGCTATAAGTGAAAGCCCAGAAGTCAATTAATGAATAGGCACTGTCTGATTTAGAGTGGCCTGATGATATGCTGATAATAACAAAAATCACAAAGGAATAATGCTATACCTTTTGTTTGTGAGAAAAATTAAAAATATGTTGTTGTTTAATGCTAATTTACAAGTCTAGATCACAACATTTATACAGATAAAAAGCCTATAAAATAATCAGTGGATAATATCATAAAGCAAACAATAATGCCCAACAGAATGTGTGTTACTATGGAAATAATGCCCACCCAAGGGTGTTCTGTGGCCTGATGCCACAGGCACATTCAACCTGGAGGGCATTATTGTGCTTAAAGAATGGGCTGTCTGTAAAATTGCTGTGTTTTACTTATTATTTATTATTACTGTATTATTTTTTTTCATTCATATTTGATGTAAAATAGTTCCTTCATCTAATGTTTCAAACTTTCTGCAGTATATGTTAATTGTTTTGTTGGAAGGATTTTACATCCAAAATATAATACTTTAAAAAATACATCCAGGTATTTAATGTGTTTTTTGGTCCTTTACTTGTAAAACATTTGATTTGTTGCTAGTCATACATGACATACATTTGAGTTTCAGACATTTATTTCCTTCAGAAAATTCGTTCAATTCAAAATCCGTTTATTTAAGCACATTTGTAATTTTATAAGAGAAATAATTAAAATCTGTTCCTATTTTTGAGCATTTGTTCCCCATTTATTTTAGACTTTGTATAGATTTCTTCAGATTTCTTCAGCTGAAAGGCCCAGAGGTATGCAAACCTCTGCTGCCAGTGGTCGATCTCACTTGCTCACTGCTTGTCACACACACATGCAAGCGCTCATATGCACACACACACACACACACACACACACACACACACACACACACACACACACACACACACACACACACTCACACGCATGCACGCGCACGCACACACACACACGTACATACACACACACACACACACACACACACACACACACACACACCTTTTTTATTTTAATTTTTTTTCTTTTTTTTCTTTTACACTCACTAAACAGCAAAAACACTCCTTAGTGAGTGCAAAATAATGGTGGCCATTTTTTTTTCAGTCCAAGCTCCACAGCAGTGGATTCATTTTTTCAGTGGTCATTACCTGTAGATTAACACACTTCTGGGGAACATTCATTTACCAATCAGGGTGCAATCTACAGGTCATACATTCTCTAATCATAAGTAACCAAAATGCTAGATATAGGGCAAGCGTATTATCACTGACCGTGTTACCTTTTGAAATCCGAAACAATATCAGTCAGAATTGAAACAAGTGTTGAAACAGTATATGGAATCGATACCCATTTATGAATGTATGTAGCCATTTACATGAGGAGTATAACATCTTATAAAACATAAAAAAGATACAGATGGTATTATATGATAGATACATACTTTTGAATTAACAATATAGAAGGAAGTTGACATCTTTGATTACTAGTCCATATTGTTTATACACTGAGGGAAATATAGATAATAGTGCTGAAGGATATCAGTCTGTCATATACAGTAGTATTTTAACACATATAAAATAAAATAAAATATAATTTTTGTTGACATAAGGAAACAGAAGACAATAAATAGAGACAATGAATGATAAGGACAAATATCAACATGAAGAAGGGGGGATTAAAAGTAAAAAAATGAAATAAATATAACAATATAGTAATATGGGAATAAATACTCTGGAAGATTTTTACTTTGTTGTAGTTTCTTTTGTAGAAGGCTTAACAATTAAGTATAGTATTTTTTCACATTGTTAGACACAGATTTTGATAGACTGGTTTACCAATTAATCAGTAAATTTGAATAAAAATATAATGTAGAAAAGTTAAAAAAAATGCATCAGTATAAATTTAGGAAATGAGTAAACACTGAGTTAACGCATTCCTTGTTAATTATTGTAGAAAAAGAAACACAGATCCATCTTTATTTTTATGTAGACCCCTTCCTGATAAGGATAACAAAATCTAAAAATATCTACATACGTAGTCTCTGTACTTACAGAGTAAAATTCTTGGCTATGCTCGTGGCTGGGTAAGAGTATTGAGATATGCAAATAAGAGCAGAATATTGATGTAAAGTATACACATTCTATGTGAAGATATTTATATAAATGAGTACAAAAGAACACATTAAAACATGAATAAATATTTACATTACAATATTTTGAGGATATAGAACTGTGCTAAAGAGCATTTTGAAATTTTGAAACTATTACCTACTACATGATTAAGATATCAAATATACCTTAATGTAGAATATAAAACAGTTCTGATTTAATATCATTGTGCCCACACATCGTTATTCAATATTGGATGCGAGTTTTATTAGGAATGGCAGAGAAATGAGCACTTTAACTAATTGAGCAACTTTTATTCTATACAAAATAGCATCTCGAGAAAAATGTTCAGCATTTCAGTCATCTTGCACCACCTGGCATAATTTCTGAATGCAATTCATTACTGCATACATTTTCTCTTAAAATGGAAAGGTTATAACATGGTCTTACTGTGTCTATATATATGCATGTAAAATATATAAGCAAATTGTAGCCAGCATCATTGTAATTATCACCTCCCTTCCACACAATTAGACATATGTATTTACAAACGTATAACATACTTAGGTGCACAACCAATGCACCATATGTTCAATATTCTGGACTGATCCTTTCAATGCATATTGCTATGACTGTAAATATGATAATTAATGGCAACACATGAAAATACATACATTGTGATTATTTTATTGTGAGACTAATTTATTACTTATCCTGCTCTTTATGTTATTAAAACTGCATATTGAGTCAGCCTGCTGACCTTGTGCCTCATTCTGGTCTCACATGTAGTGCAAGACCCGGAGCTCATCACAGAACTGTGACCCATGGGACAAAAACTATTAAAATAGCAATAATAAGAGCGAAATATGAATAAAATGTGCAAAACCAGAAATAAACAATCAGCTGAAGGTGCAAAAACTGTCTTCTTTAATAAAAATAATAAAGAGATAAAACAGTGATAAGCGCTTTCGTACTTGACACAGTACTTCTTCAGATCTAATTAAAACACAATTAACTCCCTTTTTATAGGGCTTAATGATACAGGTTATGTGACTTCAGTAAGGGTTTAATAGGAATGAACTCATTTAACCCTTTCCCTCTGGTTGCTTGTAGAATTGTCATCCATTTTATTTCTAAGCATTCTGTACATGTTCTTATATCACCTCCCCTACAACCAACATGACAAACTTCCAATACCATAAACTTAAAACAATGATTGTTACCTGCTAAACTAACATGCTTAGGCAAAGTGTTTTTACTATCTTGCTTATTAATACTGTACAGATTTTCTCTCATCCGATCTCTTAAGCAATGGTTGTTTTTTCCTACATAAAACATTTTACACAGATCATACGAAGCTAAGTATACTATATTGCAGGTACCACAGTCAGCATATAAATCAAAATCAAAAGTATTGTCTGTGTCAGGATGCATAAAAAAATCATTGCTGCAAATATAGTTACACATATTATAGTGAAGACAAGGGAAAATACATTTTTTATTAGTGTATAACTTCTCTTTAAGACCAGAACAGAGCATTTTTTGATTGAATTACAATTTTTAAAAGTAAAATAGGTTGTGTGCTCAACAGTTCCCTAAATTTCTCATTGGATAATAAAATTCTCCAATGTTTCTTAATAATCTCACATATAGAAATAACTAGTATCATTAGAGTAAGTAACACACATTCTAAGACAGTGTGATGAATTAATATCCATATTATGTTCATAACTACCAGTACTACCAAAGTATGGTCTGGTGCATGTATCCCTAAGAGATATAGCTTTATTTTGTGCCTGTGATATCTCACACACTTCATAGCCCCTTTTGTCTAGATTATCTGCCATTTTTTGCCATAATTGTTACAAGCAACAGGAATTCACTTGACATAATTGTGTGCTATTATTTGTTACTAGTTCAAATGGCAATCTATATCATAACAACACAGTCTTGAACTTGGCTATGATTTGTTACATAATCAACACATATTCATACTTTACTACTTCTCTTAATTACTGGGAACATAGTCGCATATCTCTCAGTTATTTCAGCATACTGTTTGTTGTATCTAGGCTTTGTATGTGTTTAAGCTTTGCCTCTACTTTTAATAGTAGTGGAAATGGCACCATTCTAGGTGTGGTCAAGGCATAAGAACTTCCTTTACTCTGACAATTAAGCTATGTTTGCATGTCACACCCATGGTAAGCAGATTAATTACATGTTACTCACCAGCATATAAACCCAAAACGCAGACTTAAGCTCCTTCACACAGACATGGTTGAAGTAAAATACTGAACCACATGAGTTTTCCTAAAAGGCTAAATGTCTCAGTCTCTCCATTTTGCAACTATGTACTAATCTAAGTAGCTCATTACGGCTGTAATATTTGCCTCTGTTCAATTTTGAAAACTTGACAGTTTGCTTCCACATCAGACTCTGTAGTTACATAATCCAAGAAAAATGTTTTTGTACATTATTTAGTTTACTTTGTTTCAGAAATGAGAGCAAAACAGCTCAGATCTTTATACTTTTTTCACCTACAATAACATGTTACACACTACTCTGCTTTACCATGGTAATGGTGTTACCTAATGCATTTGCAAACATTTTCCATTGAGTGGAAAAATGGCATAATCATCCCTTCCCCAAAAAAGGAAGATCTTAGAGACTACATAAACTAGCATGGAATCACATTGTTGTCAGTTCCAGGCAAAGTTTTTGTCAGTGTATTACTGAATAGTCTGAAAAGAGCAGTTGATGACAGATTTAGACAGAAACAGGCTGGATTTTGATCAGGATGATCCCGCACTGACCAGATATTTGCAATAAGACAAATTATTGAAAAAGCTGCAGTATGGAAGAAACCAGTCATTGTCAACTTTGTGGACTTCAAAAAAGCCTCTGGCTGTATACATAGACCATCTCTACGGCACATCTTGGCAGAATACGGCATTCCTCCAAAATTCATTACACTCGTTAAGAGTCTGTATCAAGACTATGTAAAGTGAGACATGCTTGAGCTCTCAGAGTATGCGTCCCAGGCAGGTATGACTCTAGCCCTAAGCAGCATCCTACCTTCACCAAGAATGTTACCACAATATCAACAAAAAGTAACTGACTTCAAAAATTGGCTTAGTTCTGGTGTCATTCCAAGGGGATCCAGTATTTGTCTGTCTGGGATGACATGGTTGACAGGCCTCATTGCTTTGGCAGAGATGGCCTCTACCTGTCATGACTCGGATTCCGGATCCTGGCCAAGGCTCTCGTCTCCCCCATTGTGCCTTTTTCAGGCAATGTCCCAAAGACAAATCTTCCAACATAAAAGATCTGTCAAAAAACAAATTGAAAGCCATGCTGCTAAATGCTAGGAACCTTAACCTGAAAATTAACTCACTAGAGGCTCTCTTTTCACCGGAAGATGCCGATGTCTGTGCAGTCACAGAAACCTGGTTCAGGGCTGCAGACAGCACCTCTGCCTTACAAGGCTATACCCCATTCAACACATTCTGACCTGAAAATGAAGTCAGAAAGACTAAGGGTGGTTGAGTCTCTATCTTCATTAAGGACAGCCACACCTTCATACTGATCTGCCAGCATAATGCACTAGAACGACTCCAGGTGCACCTGACTGTGGCAAGACACCCATTCAAGTTATAGCCAGTTGTAGATCTCCCCTCCTTGACTCAGAACACCCACTCCTCTTACCTGGATCTATCTGACTCCATCAAGGTACCCCCAACACCCTGGTCTTTGTTGACTTCAACTACCCCACCATAGACTGGGTGAAATATTCTGCACTAATGCACTCACGCAATGATTCCTTGTCTTCATCAGTTCTAACACACTAGACCAGCTTGTCTCATCCCCCACAAGGGGAGATAACATTCTGGACTCAGTTCTCAACAACATGGGTGACCGCTGCACCACTCTTATAGTATGTTCTTCCCTGGTGAGATCAGATCATCAGACTGTCTTGTTCGAAATTTCTATCCCACCCAACTCCCCAGCTGTAATCAAGCTAAAAAACTTCTCAAAAGCTGACTACAACCTCCTAAGGGGGGATACATGTAGCTTCACACCACCACCGCCCTCAGAGGATGCAAATAACTATGCTGAACAGTACATGAATGCACTACACAAACACCTGTACAAATGAATGGACTCAGACATACACAGCAGAACTAAAACCTGCTCCTCAAGGAAACAGAAACCTGTTTGGTGGGCATCCTCTATCAACAGGCTTAACAAGCAAAGGAAGAAACTGTTATCCAAAGGAAAAAGGAACAAATTCCAAATTGGAAAAACTCCTTCCTTAGACTCAGCTAGCAAATTAGATCACTAGTGAAAACCTCCAAAGCCAATTATGAATCAGAATTAGCCTCCAAAACAAAGGGAAGTCACAAAGCCTTCTTCAGTTATGTCAGGAACCGCCATGACAAAGCACAGGTTTGTTCCAAATTAGTACTTAACAGTATCACTTATACTGATCTTGTTGACTTAGCCAAACTGCTAGCAGAGAGGTTTACTACAAACTTTACCCCCCTTTCCCCCCCAAAGGCCCAGTCACCATCCCTGATACTTGTCCTGCACCTCATATCTCCATAGATCAAGTGTTAAAGGCCCTATCCAAGGCAAAGAACACAGCATCCATGGAACCTGATAGTATCCCAGGCTGTATTCTGCACCATCTCCAGCAAGAACTGGCTTCGCTATTGAGCATCCTATTCAACCACAGCCTAAGTATAACTTCATTCCAGGAGAGTGGCGAACTGCCATTGTCATCCCTTTGCATAAAGGT
Source organism: Protopterus annectens (assembly GCF_019279795.1). Lineage (NCBI taxonomy): Eukaryota > Metazoa > Chordata > Ceratodontiformes > Protopteridae > Protopterus > Protopterus annectens. Next base: position 251,483,847 of record NC_056739.1, on the reverse strand, counting down.
GGTGCCACTGCTGACCCTGGAAACTATCACCCCATTAGCTTGACAAGTCTGATATGGAAAGCCATGGAGCGTATTATTATGGATATCATAAACAAGGACATAGGCAATCTCCAAGCACTTGTCCCCACCCAGTTTGGATTTATCAAGGGCAGATCTTGCCTGTTGAACCTGGATGACTTCTTTGAGACTGTCACCAAGGCCCTGGATGAGGAAATGTCAGTACATACAGCTTACCTTGACTTGGCCAAGGCCTTTGACACAATCCCCCACTCGGGCATGATCAAAAAGCTAACACAACTTGGCATAAATCCCTATTTCATCAGGTGGGTGGCCAACTGGCTCACTGACCAGGACCCTCAAGGTCAAAATAGGCAACTCCACCTCCAATAGCAGACCTGTCACTAGTGGAGTTCCCCAGGAATCTGTGCTGGGACCCCTACTGTTTGGCATCTACTTCTCAGAGGTCCAGACAAAGACAAAAGGCCCGTGGCTAACCAAGTTTGCAGAAGACTTTAAGTTGGGTGCTGTCTTTAACTCCTCAAATGATGTTAACATACTGCAAGAGGGTCTCACAGCAGCTAATGACTGGTGCCAAAGTCATGGCCTCAAGCTAAACGCAAAAAAATGTATCATCATACCATTCGGCAGAAACATAGCCCTTACTGATTACCATATCAATGGCAATCCCCTAAACACACAACTTGTGGTAAGGAACCTGGGTAGTCAGGTTGATAACAATTTCACATTCAACCATCATGTAGTGGCAGTGGTCAGAAAAAACTTTTACTTGGTTTTCATCTCATTAGTAAAGGGATTGCATCCAGAAAAAAAGGAGGTTATTACCTCTCTATACTCCTTCCTCATTAAACCAATAATTGAGTATAACACCCCATTTGGTAAGTACCTCTCCAAACATCTGCACCAACTGGAAAGGCCACAAAAATACCTCATAAAGAGAATCCATGGTCTCCAACACCTGTCCTATGTGGACAGGCTCAAATTGCTATCACTCTACTCGGTATCATACATATTGCTCAGAGGTGTTCTGTGTCTCGTCTACAAGGCAATCTTGGACTCTGCCCTACTAGACATGTTTCATATCCATAAGTCTAATTCCTTGCACATTACCCACTTGAAAGGTCTGAATCTAACATGCAACAACAACAAAACCTGCTGGAGAGATGGATTTGTCTCCCAGAAGCTGCCCCATCTCTGGAATAGACTCCCCATACATGTTAAACAGACTACCTCTCTGACCCTCTTCAAGTGCAACCTTGATGAGTGGCTGGGAAACCACAAATCTATCCCAGGAGTTCCATCTGTGTCCCTCATTGACAGGAGCAACAAGTGCTGACTGAGGTTTCTTTTTGGGGATAAACTCTTGGCTAGGCTTTTAAGGGTCCCATGGCCATTAGTCTAGTAACCTCCTATGATCCTATGATCCTATGACAGCAAGTGCACAGTTTGGGGGAATAATGAATACAGTGACTGGTTTACATTAGTCACTGGTGTATGACAGGGATGTATACTGTCCCCCTAATTATTCACAATATTTATTGATTGGGTCATGCAGAAAGCATTAAATGGAAACTCAGTGGGACTGGAATGGGTCAAGGACAACAAACTATGTGATTTGGACTTTGCTGATAACATAGCTCTTACTTATACAACATGGAGTGGAATGCAGACAATGACCACTTAAGTGGAAAAACAGGGTGGGAAAGTAGGCCTCAAAATGAATCCTTACAAATGCAAAGTGTTGGACAACAAAGCATGGAATGACAACAAAGACATAAAGGCTGAAGGATCAATATTAGATATGAAAGAGAATTCTGTTACCTGGACAGTTTCATCTCTCATACAAGGAGCTGTGAGAAAGAAGTTCTGGTTAGACTTGGAAAAGCAAGTGCAGCATTGAACAGACAATTCAAAATCTGGAGATCAAACAACATTGCACTGTCCTCAAAGGTGAAGCTATACCAAGCACTGGTGCTGTCTACACTGTTACATGGCATGAGGTATAGCCAATCACAGCATCAAAAATGAGCAAACTTGAGGCTGCTCATCATAAATGGTCAAGATGCATTTTGGGAATATCATGGAAGGACAAAGTAAAAAAAAAATGAGAGAATTAGTGAAAGAACACAACAAAGGAAACTTAAAAATATCATTATGGAAAGAAGACTGCATTGGTTTGGTCATGTTAACCACCTGGACACTAGCAGGATTTCTATACAGTCCCTCAACTGAGAACTAGCTGGATACAACAGAAGACGAGGCAGACCCCGACAAAACTGGAAAGGAGTTGTAACAAGAGACCTCCATTGCATGACTATTACTTGGGAGGAAGCCAAAGAAGCAACAGCTGATAGGACACAGTGGAGTTAATTCGTGGCCCAATGCATCATCTATGCGGGGAAAACTAAAGACAAAAAAATAGACTCTCACATTGCTTTACATGCCTTCTCTTTTCTTGTGAAAAAATATGCCACTTTTTAATCTTTGCAGTTATCTCTGCATTTTATCTCAGACACATCATTTGAGATATTTAAAATGGCATTTTGTATTTTAACAAATTGTTCTCCAAACTCAAATTTATTTAAAGTTGTAATTTTTGAGACACTTCTGCATTAGACATCTGAATAGCAACTCTGATTTATTCTTCCGTTGTACCATCAAATCCATAGTTTTCTGCCACTGCATGAAATTCCTTACAGGTGCTTCAGCAAATTAACTCTCTACATGTACACTTCTAGGAAAGCATGCCCCTTCACGAATTACATTTCTTTTTCATAAAAAATAGTTTTTAATCACTAACTGAAAATCAGCAATCTGACCCTTCAAAAATATGGCCTCACCCTCCTTCCAGACTGAATACAGGGTGTTTATGTGGACTTCATCTGTTTTTTTTTTTTTTTTTTTGTTTTGTTTTTTTTTTTTTAATCAAGCTTAACCTCTCAACAGATAGACCATCCAAAGGGTTTTGAGAAGTCAAATGGCTCTGGTGTGCTGAATTTCATCATTTTGCTAAAATTTCATTTTTTTTGGAAAACTAAACAGCTTTGATTTGGTAATTTATTTATTTTATTTTATTTTACATTTGTTTACTGGGAGAGTCTGACTGGGCATAAAACCTTTTATCAGTGGAGGCCCGGGGAGAAAAGCTCCATTGTTAGTAACCTATTTTGTTAGTAGAAGGAAAATTGCATAATACAACAAAGAAATAAATAGTAACAGACATTCATAACGGTAAAAAGACTAGAACAGAATAAATTGGTCAAGTGGGAGACAATACCAATACTCTTGTATAACAATGCTTCTAGAAGACAATTCTTACATTAATAGCAGCTAGTGGCATTGAATACAATACGAGTGCAATTATGATACTTAGTTTTATATACAGGTAGCATAGCAAACTGAAGACAAAATCTGATAGATATTAACAGTGAGAAGGAAAAAAAACATAAGGTAGTCATATGATTTAAATGCAATGCTCATTGCATATGCAATTAAAATTTTAAAATCTGCTAGAAATGCTAGGTAAAATAATTATTTTATAATGTAACTTCATATTAGTAGAACAAACTATTCTGATCTTGGAAAATTCAGTCAGGCAGTGTGATGTCGTTTCATAAATAGTGCAACATTTCCTTTTAATTTTCAATCTTCAAAACAATTCTAATTTTGATACTGTGCCATGCTGCACACATATGGCTACCCAGTATTGACAGAACACAAGAGAATTTAAACCTCTAATCTATATAAAGTCAACCTCAAAGAAAATGTAAACACTTCAGATATTGCACATCAACTGACTGAAGATGGAAATTCAATGCATTTTGGGATATAGTCTTTTAGAACAGCAATGCTTAGAACTGGTCCAAGTGGCACTGCAGTTATACATATTTACCCTGTCTCTCTTTCTATATACATATATATATATATATATATATATATATGTATATATATATATATATATATATATATATATATATATATATATATACATATATATATATATATATATATATATATATATATATATATATATATATATATATATATATATATATATATATATATATATGTATATATATATATATATATATATATATATATATATATGTATGTATGTATATATATATATATATATATATATATATATATATATATATATATATATACATATTATGGATTCACTTTATAATCTCAAAATACTGAAATATCGAATTTAAGTATCTCGAGACTTCTTCTTCTTCTTTCGGTTTTTCTCAGTTAGGGGTTGCCACAGCGGATCACCTGTTTCCATTTCTTCCTGCCCTCTGCATCTTGCTCTGTAACACCAACCACCTGCATGTCCTCTCTCACCACATCCATAAACCTTATCTTAGGCCTACATCTTTTCCTCTTACCTGGCAGCTTCACCCTTAGTATCCTTTTCCTAATATACCCAGCATCCCTCCTCAGCACATGTCCAAACCAACACAATCTCTCCTCTCTGGCTTTGTCTCCAAACTGTCCAACCTGGGCTGACCCACTAATATACTTATTCCTAATCCTGTCTACCCTCATCACACCCAATGCAAATCTTAACATCTTTAACTCTGCCACATCCAGCTCTGACTCATGCCTTTTTGTTAATGCCTCTGTCTCCAACCCATATAACATAGCTGGTCTCACTACCCTTTTGTAGACCTTCCCTTTCACTCTTACTGGTACTCGTCTGTCACAAATCACTCCTGAAACTCTTCTCCACCCACTCCAGCCTGCCTGTACTCTCTTCTTCACCTCTCTTCCACACTTGCCATTACTCTGAACTGTTGATCCCAAGTATTTAAACTCATCCACCTTTGCCAACTCTACTCACTGCATCCTCACCATTCCTCTATCCTCCCTTTCATTCACACACATATATTCCATCTTAGTCCAGCTGACCTTCATTCCTCTCCTCTCTAGAGCATATCTCCACCTCTCCAGGGTCTCCTCAACCTGTTCCCTACTCTCACTACATATCACAATGTCATCTTTTCCACAGGGACTCCTGTCTGATCTCGTCTGTCAACCTGTCCATCACCAGTGCAAATAGGAAAGGGCTCAAAGCTGATCCTTGATGTAATCCCACCTCCACCTTAAATGCATCTGTCACTCCCATGGCAGATTGCACCGCGGTCACCCCACCCTTGTACATATCCTGTACCACTCTTACATACTTCTCTGCCACTCCTGACTTCCTTATACAATACCACAACTCCACTCTAGGCACCCTGTCATATGCTTTCTCTAAGTCCACAAAGACACAATGCAACTCCTTCTGACCTTCTCTGTACTTCTCCGTAAACATTCTCAGAGCAAACATCGCATCTGTAGTGCTCTTTCCTGGCATGAAACCATACTGTTGATCACTAATCATCACCTCCCTTCTTAACCTAGCTTCTACTACTCTTTCCCATAATTTCATGCTGTGACTGATCAGTTTTATCCCTCTGTAGTTACTACAGCTCTGCGCATCACCCTTATTCTTAAAAATCGGTACCAAAACACTTTTTCTCCACTCCTCAGGCATCCTCTCACTTTCCAAGATTTCATTAAACAATCTGGTTAAAAATTCCACTGCCATTTCTCCTAAACACTTCCAAGCTTCCACAGGTATGTCATCTGGGACCAACAGCCTTTCCATTCTTCATCCGCTTCATAGCTATCCTTACTTCCGTCTTGCTAATCCATTGTACTTCCTGATTCACTATCCGCACATCATCCAGCCTTCTCTCTCTCTCTCATTCTCGTCATTCATCAGCCCCTCAAAGTACTCCTTCCATCTGTTCAACACATTATCCTCACTAGTGAGTACGTTTCCCTCATTATCCTTTATCACCCTTAGCTGCTACACATCTTTCCTAGCTCGGTCCCTTTGTCTAGCCAATCGGTACAGGTCCTTTTCTCCCTCCTTAGTGTCCAACCTTTCATACAACTCTCTATACACCTTATCCTTAGCTTTTGTCACCTCTCTCTTTACCATGCACCTCATCTCCTTATACTCCTGTCTACTTTCTTCATCTCTCTGACAATCCCACTTCTTCTTCACCAACCTCTTTCTCTGTATACTCTCCTGTACTTCCTCATTCCACCACCAGGTCTCCTTGTCCTCCTTCCTCTGTCTAGATGTCACAGCAAGCACCTTTCTAGCAGTCTCCCTTACTAGCTCTGCTGTAGTTATCCAGCTATTTGGTAACTCTCCACTGCCTCCCAGTGCCTGTCTTAACTCTTCCCTAAACTCCACCTCACAATCACCCTTTTTCAATTTCCACCATTTGATCCTTGGTGCTGCCCTCACACTCCTCCTCCTCTTCTTGATCAACAATGTCATTCTACAGACCACCATTCTATGCTGCCTAACTACACTTCCCCCCGTCACCACTTTACCATCTCCAATCTCCTTCAAACTGGCCCTCCTGCATAGGATATAATCCACCTGTGTGCATCTCCCTCCACTCTTGTATGTCACTCTATGCTCCTCCCTCTTGTTAAAATATGTATTCCCCACAGCCATGTCCATCCTTTTTTGCAAAATCCACTACCATCTGACCTTCTGCATTCCTTTCCTTAACACCATACCTATCCATCACTTCCTCATCCCCTCTGTTCCCTTCACCAACATGCCCACTGAAATGTGCTCTGACCACCACTCTATCCCCCTTGGGTACAGTCATCACCACTTCATCCAACTCACTCCAAAATTCTTCTCTCTCATCAATCGCACACCCAACTAGTGGAGCATATGCACTAACAACATTCATCATTACACCATCAATTTCCAGCTTCATAAACATCACTCTAACACTTTTTTCACCTCCAAAACACTCTTGGTATACCGTTCCTTCAGGATAACCCCTACCGCATTTCTCCTCCCATCCACACCATGATAAAACAATTTGAACCCACCTCGAATACACCTGGCCTTACTTCCCTTCCACCTGGTCTTTTGTACCCACAATATACCAACCTTCCTTCTGTCCATCATATCAGCTAGCTCTCTCCCTATACCAGTCATGCTGCTAACATTCAAAGTTCTTACCCTCACTACCACACTCCTAACCTTTCTTCTCTCTTCCTGCCTTCGGACATGCATTCCCCCTCTTTTTCTCCTTCTCCTCCTTTGGCCAACAGTAGCCCAATTTCTGCCAGCACCCTGTCGGCTAACAGTACTGGTGGCGGTCATTGTTAACCCGGGCCTTGACCAATCTGGTATGTAACTGTATTGGTTTCCGCATATCTAATTTGGCAGATGTTTTACACCAGATGCCCTTCCTGATGCAACCCTCCCCATTTATCCTGGCTTGGGACTGGCACAAAGAAATGCACTCGCATCTCGAGACTATAAAGATGAAAAAACAAAACACTGAAACCCGAAAACTGCGAAAAGCAAACCATTGAACGTAAACACACCATACACCACACAGCATATACACCAGCCTCCTCACATTAAAACAAAAAAAACACAAACACAACAATTAAGATAAATAAACTTACCCTACTTATAAGCAGGGGGGCAAGCTCCCCGCACCCCCATGTGGGGTGCTGCGCCCCCCATTACTTATATATACTAACTCCGAGGTCACACCAAACAGAAAAAATAGTGAACTCACCACTACACACTGCAGTCCCCTCGCACACACATCACAAATGCACAAACAGCACCACTTTCAACAATTACACACTCATACTCTCACCTAGCTACCCTACCACACACCTAAAACTTCCGAACACACTCACATACACTCAAATCCCTACCCAAAACCCATATAAAATTATTCACTTACCTTAATTTCTAACCATATTCAGATATGAAATGTAAATCAGGCACACAGTACATCCCACATCCTATAGTGCACCACCAAAACCATGAATTCAACATTTCCGAATAAGCGGTTATGGGGTTTTGCTTTTTTGGAAGTTCGGCTTTATAGACTCGAAATACTGAAATTCGATATCTCAGTATTTCAAGATTATAAAGTGAATCCATATATATATATATATATATATATATATATATATATATATATATATATACAGATAGATAGATATACATACACACAAGCTGTAGAAGCATAATTTACTTTTCATCACATCGCACTTAATTTTATAAGCTTGTACCAGAAACAATAAAAGAAATTCTATATAACAGATAAGGAAAGATAGTGAAATAAATATGTTTATCTGGATAGTTTGACTTAGATTAGTGGGGCAGTTTAATTTTTTTGTTACCAGTTAAGCTAGTAATCTATTACTGTTTATATCATATTAGTAAATAATAATGGCCAGAATTGAGGTTGACACTATTTGTATTTAAAATGTAATGCAAATAAACTGTTTCTTAAATAGAAGTGTATACATATTATGGAAGAGAAGTATTGTTTTGGACAGATGCATATTTTGAAAACTAATGGAGTTTATTTTTCTCATTATAGTATGCCAAACTAGATTATTCATATTAGCAAACGTATTGCATTCTAGGACATGAAACAAATTTAGTTCTAGATGTTTAGGTATACTTTTGAATAGCGTCTCAGGTGACTTGACATTAAGAGGAAACCGGCTGTATTAAAGAAAGATCAAATATAAGGACTAGCAAGGAACAAGGATACCAGCTTCTGGTAAAGCACTAAAAAAACGGACAATTGTTTTAAATCTAAAAGATCAAAATAATCTTAGAGAGTCTGATTCATTAATTCCTGCACACTATCTGTGTGCTTTTTGAAAACAAAGACAGAATATTTATATGTCATGAACTTTGTTTGAAGCTTGAATCTATCAGGGTTATGGCTTTTCCTTTATCTGAGAAAATATCTAATTTCTAGAGCTAACAATTTATTGTAATGCATTTAACTGTTTTATAATTAAGACTTCATGCCACTAAATTGAAAGACTGCAAAGACTTCAACAAAACATTGGTCAAATGTATGAGTAATATAGAGCTTGTTGTGTTTAGACCTGGCTGCTGTGGTGATGCATGCTACAGTTCTGGGAAGATAAATACTATTTGTCAGATTTGTAGTTGTTTTTCATTGGCCCTTATGTGTTCCCATTTTAATTTATAATGCACAAGCCGTCAGCCATGAATATCTTTTCTAACACTCCTGGAAGCCTATCTGTTATGCATAAGCTAAAATCAAAAATGACATTTTGAGTGCATTTTGCATCCACTAAACAGTAATATACATACATCAGTTAAAGCTGTCAAGCTATTTAAATTGGGTACATATTACATTATCGAATTTTAACGTCATATGGTCGACACCATATGATCAAGCTTTAAACTTTTAAAAGTTCAAACATTTCAATGGAAATCTCTGTACAGTGCAGAATGGGAAGATTTCCCTTTCCTGCATTGTAGAGCGATCTCAGAGTTGTTATATTTAAAGAGTGGGGGTGTGGGGAGTTCAGGGGTGCTTGCCCAGTGCTTAAAATGGTCAGGTAGTTTTTTTTCTGTTTATTTTTTTTGGGGTTTTCGAACTTTTAAAAGTTCGATCATATGGCTTCGACCATATGACGTTCAAACTTTTAAAAGTTCGATAATGTAATATACACCCATTTAAATCAGTTTTATATGGCTCTTAATATCTTTTGTATATTAACTGTTTTTCTGAATCTAAAGTTGCACCTGTTGATTGTAGATGTTTTACTGTTTATGATCCTTGTCATGTGGGTCCTATGCTCTGTCTTGATATTTATTTCAGTTTTTAGAAAGTTCCTGTCATTACTCTGTATTTTTTCAATGGTGCTATTAATTACTGCTCTTCTACTATAGGCCCATCAACCAGATGAGTCTTGTCTGTAAGGCCATGGAAGACATTATAACAGAATTGATCACTTAGCATTAAAAATCTCATCAGGCTAGATCTGCAGCAATTTGGTTTTGTAAAAGTTAAATCTTGGCTAATGGACTTTGTTATCAGTTTTGGGAAAGGTAATGCAAGTTGTATATAGCAATCACACCGAACACAACTTATCTTGATCTAGCTAAAGGTTTTGAAACCATTGTCCATGTTAGAATAATTAATAAAGAAATGCACTATGAATAGATTCTTATTTGGTAAGATGGATAGCAAATTAGCTAAAAGATGGAACCCACACAGTGCATGTGGCAGGGGTGAAAATAGAGAACATGAAGGTGACCAGTGGTGTCCAACAGGACTTAGAGATTGAATCATTTTTGTTCATTATTTACTTAACTGACCTACAGAATAAAAAATAAAATCAATGACTAACCAAGGTTGTTGTTGACTGCAAACTGGGATTCATTGTGAAATCCATCTGTAATACAGAAGCCCTCCAGCAGGAACTTATTGTAATATTGTACTGAAAACAAGCTTAGATTATATTTGGCAGAAAAAAAACAACAACATTATACCATTGAAATTCCCCACTTCAAAATGAAAATGTAGTTAGAGAGCTGGGGTCCTAGGCAGATGATTCTATCTCCCCATACAATTAATTCATTTTTTTCCCAGTTATTCATACTATTTTCTTATATCTAGTTGCCATCATTTGCAAATAATTTCTTTCATTTAATGTCCAGTAAACATTAACTAATGTGTTATGTTTGACAAACCGTACATTCTCAGTTAAGGCAAGTTGCAATATCTCCTTAATTACAAGCAACCAGTAGTACTGACAGGCTGTTATGCCTGGTTTGAAAATATACACAGAGGACTTTCAGAATCTGGAGGCATATCCATTTTCTATAAAGAATACTTTGTTTAGCATTCTTACAAATTCTGATTGTGTGATTGAACTTATGACAATAGATACATTTAATATTGTTCTGCATCACACTCAAGTGTAATGTTTTGCATATTTGAAACATTTACTTACCGTGTATAGAAATATTTCCCATAAGCTACACATAAAAAGAAAGTACCTGTTAAGTGATTAATATTTCTATTTTAATCAGAGAAAAGCCACCAAAGGTGCCAAAAAATTCTTAGAATAGTCCAAGGCAGCCAGGAAACAAACTCAGCCACTGATAAAGAATAATTCCAACTTTATTCAGCCAAAAAAATAAAAAAAATAAATGCTCTCTTTGTACAGTAAGTTTTCGTTAAAACCTTCATCAGATCTGATGAAGGTTTTAATGAAAACACACTGTACAAAGAGTGGGTTTATGGTGTTTATTTTTAATTTTTTTGGCTGAATAAAGTTGGAATTATTCTTTTATCAGTGGCTGAGTTCATCTCCTGGGTGCCTTGGACTATTCTATTTTAATCAGCTAGTTAAATTCAAATCACTATCCTCCTTCCCACATTCTGAATTTCTTTAGCATACATTCAGGTTCCAGCTGAAGTATACAGGTAGTCTGAGTTTGTGATCTAATAGCAATACTATTTGTGTAAACTTCTTCACTTCCGAAGGTATGCTGCACTCCTTGCCACAGCAGCTGTGATATTCGTAATTCTAAATGAAAAATAAAATATTCTATACCGTTTTGTTTTCACATTACTACAAGAATGATTCCAGCTTATGAGGCCTAGAAACTCTGTTATAAATGTCATCCTCAGGCAACAAAATAACACTGTGTGCATTATTTTCAATGTACTATCATAGACTCATAAGTACTGACTTCATTACACTGAATCCTTGGGCAACCCTTTTATTTATATATCGCCACATTATCTGTGCTAGTTGGCATGAGTATCTTTCAGTCTTGCATGTAACATTCACAATGCGGGTATGCAAAACTGAAAAAAAATATTGCATGCCCCAATCACAATAGGGCACATTGCACCTAATTCCTCCAGGACCTTTTAATCTGCTACAGTCTATGTGTCTTTTTCTTGAAAATGACTTAGGATGCTGGTAACTTACAAATGAGGTACTGTATTGTGTTTTTCTCCTGTCCGCATCTTGTAGATCTCCATTCCATTTAATAGATTACACAGATGACTAAATTGCAAAATATTTACAAAACACAAGTAGCAGCTCTAAAATGAGAAATTAATTATATTACTGTAACACTTACAACAGTGTACAAGCATATGGGCTCCTATATCGTCATTAGGTAGTTTTAAATTGATGCATGCTAACTGTTTTTTGATTTTAAATAGTGATAATGACAAAACATATGTATCCCAACATAGTCACATTACCTAAAGCTTAACCTACTTGAATTAAATTTCCTTAAATATAAATATCTATCTATATCTATATCTACACATCTCTCTCTCTATACATACATACTGTATATATCTGTGTGTGTGTGTGTGTGTGTGTGTGTGTGTGTGTGTGTGTGTGTGTGTGTGTGTGTGTGTGTGTGTGTGTAGTACAAACCTTAAAATGCCTTCCCACTGGTAAATACAGCAAGCAATTTGTATAATTTCCAAATAACAAGGTTCTAAAACCACAAAAAAAAAAAAAATTACACCTTATGCTGTGTTTCTCATTCATCTTTATATAAGTTACTGTTTTTATAAGAAATACGTATACTAAATACATGCTTTAATATATTTGTGCTCATATGCTGTTCCTCTCTGCCTAACTGCAGCATCATTTGGAAGGTTTAAAATTCAAACTGTGATTATGACTATTCTTTGCAAGAAGAATAGCTTAATTGAGTTTATATTTATGTTTCATACTTTCATAAATGATGCAGCATCATTTGGTTTAAAATTCAGATTGTGACTGGTTTATTCTTTGCAAGAAGAACTGTTTGAGTTTATATTTGTGCTTGATACTTTCATAAAAAAAACAGCTACTGACTGAACTAATGGCTGGTATGCACTGTCATCATTCTCTGCCAGATCACTGGTAAAATATCAGAAAAACTCACAGTCTGGGCATAAAGTAATAAAGCCCTGGTAATATTAGTACTTTCCTAGGCAAGATCTTGTCACTTTCATGCAGAGACCTCCATATGACTTTGTGGTAACCAGCTGCTATTATTGTCTGCATCACCTCTCTTGCCTCTGACATCACAATACATTCTGAATGTATTCCTTCCCAAAAGAGAAGAATTTCTGGGGTGTCCTTTATTTCCCTATTCTGTGTATACACCTCCTCTGTATAAACAGGTGGTAGGACCAATGGAACCAGTTCTAGCAATAGATAGAAAGAAAGAAAGAAAGGTAGATAATACACAAGATGCATCTTTAAATTAAAAGTCTTTTCAGAAATACATAATTAATATTAACCTGGAAAGCACAGTAAGTATTGTATAAGCCATTTGATTCAGAGACATTTTTTGTATGGTGTGCCTGACCTACACTCTTTTGTGACTTAAAACAGTCAACTTACTTGAATGTATCCCCTACTCCAGATGATTGCGCTGTCATTAACCAGTAATGCATAGTTTCCATTATCGTTTACTGTATATCTTCCAACCAGCACACTCTTCAGTCCTTCAAAGTCCATCTGCCAGTTAATGATATCAAATATGACTGGCACATCACCATTTGCATCAAAATATACATCTTGGCCAGCTTTATTTCTAAAGTGGACATTTTTAAGATAATGGAGGTACTGTGAAATCATGAGAGAATATGCAAGTCAGAAATTTGACTTAATAGAAAGATTATTTTATTAAGAAAACAACTCAGCTGTAAATAAGCACTCTATTGGCTCTATAGTACAAATGTATGCATTTCTTACTAGAGCTGAAGTTAGCAGTGTTGATTAGTAGGTATGCGTACTGGAACAGAAAGGAAGATGTATGACAATTACTGGCCAAGGCAGGCCATCTATCCAGGAATAACTAAGCTACACAGGCCCACTGTATGGCTGCAATATGGTAGGAGTCAATTCAACAATCATTATTTTTCACCTGCCATGCAATATAGAGCACTATAGCTGGTGTAGCTGGATACAGTGTATGTGTGTAGGTGCAGGTTTGGGGCTAAAGGATGACATAATGTCTCCCCTTCCCTTTTGATTTGCTTCCTAAGCCAATCCCTGGATCGCTATGCCTCCCATGACATAAGATCTGCAACCCTGTATGCTCATCTGACATTGTTTCCTCCCAGCTACACTGATACTTATCACAAGACAGTCCTTGCTTTCTAGTACATTTTGCAGCCAGACCTCACCAGAAATAAATAAGTGCATATTACCTATCTCAGAGTTAATTCAAAAGTGCCTAACAGCTAAGAGAAAAAAACACATGTATCTTACTGCCTATGAGAACCAGTTGCTGAACTACCGTTTAGTGTTCTGTGAGGGATGGCATAGCAGTGTACAGCCTCATATTTGTTTTTTCAAGCCAGTTCCTTTTCTCTCCTCTTTGCCTGCTACTACCCTTCTTTGTGCATCAAGTAATCACAGTTTCTTGTACATTGCACTCATTTGCTACACTGCTTTAACACAAGTAGCCTCATTTTGTGCCATAATTTATTTATATCTTGTGATTTCAGGCTTCATACCACATTCGTAGAGCAACACAACTGTAACAGTCTTTTGCATATTATCACCCTACCACCTCTTTCAGTTTGTCCCCATACATGTATAATTAAGTGGAGTATCTTACTGATAGTTTCTCTTTTTGCAGCTCTTACAAGCTAGTTGCAGCCTGCTCCATTTGCCCTCGCAATGCTCAAGCTCACACCACTCCCCTCTCCTACCCACAAATCCCACACCCCCCCACTAATTTTAATTACATAAGCTCCTCCCCTAATACTGTAAACCAATCACATTGACCTCCAAATTAACACTAACTAGTAACAACCACCCAACCCATCCATCTTATATTATATACCCCCCCTACCCCAGACTACATATACCTGACTACCATTTAACTCCACCCTATTTACTCTGCACTTTAAGTCTCTCATTCCTAACCACCTCTCTACATGAACCATAACGAAACAACATTACTATCACTGCATGAACTTTTATTTCCAGTAATACATTTAATCCCAACCACCAATCACACCATCAAAACCTTACAAATAACTTCCCACTGTTATTTCAGTACAACTTACCCTATTACTCTATTCCAAAATACCTAGTGTCTACGAATAACAAACCTCTCCTCATACCTCTAACATCTACTTTCCACAAAGAACTAAACAATATATTCTCCAATCTAATCTAATCTAATCTCCCTCATTTTAAAAATGGGGTGACATCCACCCCAACCTTGGTCCTAAAACTAATCAAACCAATATAACAGCTCCCAAAATCTAAATTTTATGACCCTTAGCATTAGAAGTCTGAGCAACAAAATATCCACCCTGCACATTTGGCCAGATCAGTACAAACCAGATATACTAGTGTTTACTGAAACTTGGCTAAAGCCCAACCTACAAGACTCAGAAGTGTTAGCTCCCAACTACAGCATAGTTAGACTAGACAGAAAACATAAGAGAGCTGGAGGCATAGCATTACTCTATCCTGACAACTTTAATATCTTATCATTTACTAAGAAACCCCCTACTTTTTCCACTGCAAAAATACTCATATCCTTCCTAAATCACAATAATTCTAAGCAAATCTGCATCATTGTTCTTTATATTCCCCCTAGTCAAAATACTCCCATTTTAGAAGACATTCTATCCTGGACTAAGCAAACAATAAAACATGAGACCGTTATTTTAGGAGATATTAACACAGACTGGCAATATCTTACATCACAACTAAAAACAACTAGCATTACCCTATATGTTTTTTCTCAGCTCATTATCAACCCTACTAGGTACAATAAACCCATACACTCAACAATCTACCTTAGAGTGGATCCTAATATCACATCCCTCTAATTTTACCACTGTTGGTACACACCCAAACTCCCTAAGTGACCATCTACTGGCTTTTGCCATCCAAGCTAACACTCACCAAAACACACACCCTAATATCAGTTAGTAACCTTACCAATTTCTCTGAAGACAAGTTCAATGAACTACTACACAAAATAAACTGGTCACTACTGAAGGAACTGCTGCTAGATGAGGCTGTACACTATTTCAACAAGTTTTTTTTTTTAAACTACTTGACACCGTAGCTCCAATTCACACAAAAAGAATAAGAAATAATCCTGTTACATGGCTAACCAAGGAAAGTAAAAAAACTAATGAAAAAAGGATGTAACCTGGGGTACATGGATGCAAAGTAAAAAAAAGAGTTATTTCTAATACATTTAAAACAACTAAGTAGCGAAGTAAAAAAAAAAAAAACAAGTTAACAAAGATAAACAAATATACTACACTCACCTACAGCAGGAACATAAAACTAATCCAAAAAAACAACTTTGGTCCTCAATCTCAACCCTATTGAACCCAGGTGCTAAATACAACCCTAATAATTCACTCAGTGCCCCTCCTTCTCAAATTGCCTAAGACTTTAACATCTACTTAATAAAACCCATAGCTGATCTGAAAGCTAAATCCTCCCAACACTGCCCCGTCATTATTTCAAACTTTGTTTAATCACATCCCTTCCTGTGGCCCAGACCCTCTCCACCTTCATGGCGCAGAACCCCTTTTCAAGAGCCATACCACTTTATCCCCACAATCAATTCCTTCAAGCCTCATAAATAGACTATTGTACAAACTGGAATCATATTCTACCTTTGCAAACAACCTCCTTCCTGCATTCCTAAAATTATTTGCTAACTCCATACCATACCCAGTCAGCATCTTGATCAATCAATCTATATATGAATCCAAACTACTTAACATCTTGAAAAAGTCTCATATCCCCATTCACAAAGGAGATAACTCCACTGAACTTACAAACTATCGACCCACAGCCATACTTTCTCCCATCTCCAAAATACTTGAAAAACGCATTCATCTTCAATTTATGAAATACTTTCAGCAAAACAAGGTTCTTACAAACACACAACATGGTTTCCGTCCAGGCCATAGCACATCAACAGCCTTCCTAGCCTTTACTGAATCAGTAAACAAAGCTAGAGATACAGGTTTACAGGTTAATTTGTATCTGTTCTATTTCTTGACCTCTCAAAGGCATTTGACACCATCTCACATTCTTTACTTGTGAACTGGCTCTCTAACTTAGGCCTAACCGCCTCACTCTAAAATGGTTCGACAGTTACTTATTTGATCATAAATAAGCAGTAAAATGGCCAAATTTTATCTCCTTCTTTCTACCTTATCCCACTGGAGTCCCTCAAGAATCTATCTTAGGACCTCTACTTTTCAACATATTTACAAATGACCTATGTACCACCTCTTCTAGTTGAACACTCATACAATATGCAAATCATTCCACAATAATCAGCACTTCCCCCACACCACCCCAACTTCTCAATATTATACAACAAACTTTCTCTCCCATAGAATCCTGGCTCACTGATTGTCAGCTATTTCTTAACCCTTAAAAAAACTAAACTGCTTCTTTTCCAGCCAGAAAAACACTCTACTGATCAACATAATTTCAAAATTCTCTCTGTTGACAATACCACTATTGTAATTGTGCACAACAGTAAAATACTAAATGTTGTCATAGACAATCACCTAAAGTTTAATCTCCATGTCCAACAGAATATAGAGAAAACTCAACAGAAATTTGGCACACTTTACAGAAAAAAATACACTCCCTAAAATCTTCTACCAAAATTACCCTCGCCAAAACATTCCTTCTACTCTTCATACTATATGGCACACCTATACTTACCAATGTACAGATCTCCACTAGATCCAGAATGGAAAAGTGCAACAACAAAGTGTCCAAGTTTGCCACCTTCTCAAAAACTAGAACAAACCACTCTACAACATAACAAAACTAAAACTAAACTGGCTAGAATTCCCCAATCACCTACTTTACATCCAACGATTAACACTCCACAACATGGTTTACAAACCTCTTACTTATCTAGCTCTAAATAATGTCATCAAACCTTACAACCCAAACAGAACCCTTAGGTCTGAAGATAAGAAACACCACACTATCTCCAAATCCTCTAAAATAGCTGGACAAAGCCTATACTCTCACTATGTTGCAAAAGCTTGGAACTCACTCCCACTACCAGTAAGAAGTACCTGCAACCCAGTAGCCTTCCAAACTTCACTAAAACAGCATATGTATAATTCTTGGCAGTGCCCATGCACTGATCTGGGCTAATCCTCTCCCAAGTCCAGGCTAATAACTTTTTCACTCTTTCCCTCTCTCTCTCTTACTATCCCTCCCACCAAAAAATCTCTCCTCCTATCTGGTACAATTCCCTCCCTCCTGCCTTTCTGTCCCATACACTCTCTCCCTCCCACTCCCTCTTAAGTCCCTATCTCAGCCAGCTGATCTAAACCTAGGCATGGTTACTATCTATGATGTTAATATGATAGTAAACTATACATAGAATGTTTTACCTCTTACTATGCAAAAATGTTTAGTCATCTGCCACACCACAATGTATATGCTATTTGTATTTCTATTTTACTGTACATACTATGTTTACCTTCTACATATAAAATCACATTTCATAATATTATGCTCAAACCATTAATCTCCTCAATGGACAATTTGTATTTGATTTGAAATATTTTATCACACCAAATTTCATTACACATAGTACTACTAAAAAACATATTAATGACAGAGTCATCTGCACATGTGACCGAGGCAAGTTGCTGGGCAGGGCAGTGCAGGGTGCATCAGAAAAGCCTTCTACAACTGTCAAAGTATCATCAAACTGAGTCACACTGATGTCTTGTTTGGATATTCTCCTTACCATTTGCTTACTCCAGGGATTTTCCCATTTGTGATAATCTGGTCTTAAGGGGCAAGTCCGGACAGTATTTTGAAGGGTGGCCAGGGTAACTGTTCAGGGTTGCAGAACATGACTGATGGCAGACAGATCACATTCATCTGAATAAGAAAAATGGAAAGAAAAAGAAAGACAATTGTTGATGCTAGAGATTTAATACTACTTAGTAGATTTTGGGGAGATGTTCTAAACACTGGTCAGATTTCACAGAATGAAAGTTTTATAATTAATACACATTTAGGCCTGTTTAATGATCATCTAATACCCTGTATTAAATTTGATCAAAGATCATTATTATAAAGAGTCCTAGTAGCAGTAAGGAAGAGAACCTTTCCCAGATAAATATATGGTGTTAAAACCATGGACTAAAACCAAATGCCAAAAAAATGTAGAGTTGTATCCCTTGGCAAGTGTGACTTTCCTTGTAACCACTTTTATCCGGAAACAAAATGCTCCTCACTGTCTACAACACACACCAGTCAGTAGGAATCTCTCTCTAGTCCAACTATGTAGCCCATTCAAGGAACTTTATTTACCCCTCCCTTAAACATACTAACTACCTTTCCAATTTCAAGAGCAATCTAAAAATTATCTATCCGACACCTGGAACTGTATATGCACAACTGTCAAAACAGATGCATGACCACCTACTCATTAAAACTATGCCTTTCTCACTCTAAAATCAATAACACCTCCATATCTTAGCAGGTAGTAATGGTCTAACATCAAAAGAGCATCATTTTAATACCATACTACTAATATATGTTCCTCTACCTATTCAGCCAGCACTTAATATTATTTATTTTCCTCTCGCATGCCCTTCCAGAACATTGTCGTCTTTCTAACAATAAACACTCTCTCTCTCTCTCTCTCCATGTCCTTAATTTTCCCTGCTGCTCATTACTCCTCCTCAAGTCATTCCATCCCTCTACCTATTTTGGCAGCAGAATACTATATTATTTTTCAGTTTCATACATTGCTAGGAATATAGTCAATATTTTACATGAAATTGCATTAGTTTGCTTGATATAAGTTATCCTCTTCTGCAGCGTGTCTTCCTACTTGCAGTGCATATTGTATTCTTCATATTTCTGTAAATATAGCCATTTCTGTTTTTATCTGTTGGGGGATATTCCCTCTTGTATAAAATCAGCTGTAAAATGTTTTTGTGTGTTATTGTGGAGCCTTTCTCCCCAACTCATTGTAAAATATTTAATCTATTGCAAGTATTTTTCTCCCTCTACATTATTGCTCAACTGCAATTTAAAAGTTTTTGAATCTGTTGTGAACATTTTCTCCTCAGCTGTCGACTAAAAATGGGCTATTGGCTTAGTTGTATTTTCCCAGTTATCAAAGGGCAAATAAAATAAATACATAAAATAAAACTTTCATATTGACATCACACCACAAAACATTGATCAAGTAGTCTGGGATCTAGAAAAGTCTGTCGGCAATGAGCTACCGTTTGATCACCAGCTGTTCACTGTTGTAAGGACGTCTCTTTTCATTGCATGTCTCAGATCTAAATGTCTCTCATCCAGACCGAGGGATGTAATTATTTCTGTAGACTTGACTCACATCAGGCCAATTATTGAATATAATACCCCTTTCAAAATGTAACTGTTTAAACACATGTCAAAACTAGAGTGATTGCAACACTTTCTCACTAAAACAAATCAAGGGCCTGAATTACAAAATACTATGTAGACCATCTCAGAGCCTTGACCCTCATTTTGGTACCATGCATGCTACTAAGTAGTGTACTCTACTCTCATATAGAGCCTTGGCAGACCCTATACTCTCAGATATATTACACATTTGCAAGTCCAGTGATAGTACGAAGACCCACTCAAGGGATTTCAATCTCTTTTGCAACATAAGTAGAACAAGTTGAAGGGATAGTTATATGGGTATAACTCAAGGAGACTAAGTTATTTATGGCTCCATCTTCCACTCCACATAAATCAAAGTCCTTCCTTTTCTATATTCAAATGTAATTGGGCTGAATGTTTGAGAAACCCCAAATTCCTTCATGGTTTAGCATCCATGTTCCTTGTGGATAGGGAGAACAAGTAAATATTCTGGCATATCCTTGCTCAGCTCACCTCTGGGTTATACGTATGCAAAATAAAAGAGCTAAAACTACCATGGGAACATAAGGCTAGGCTTCTAATAATCCTCACAGATGAATAGTGTCATTCGTCCAGTCAGGATGAAATAGACCAACATGTATGGATTTTGTTCAAGCAGCTTTATTATGTACAAACACATCAGGATTGAGGCAAATAACTTAGATAAACTTATAAACAGACTGACTATTTCTCTCACACATGTTCACTCTCTGGCTGCCCTCTCAAAATGGCACTGAAGCTAGCACATGCTGGCTATTTATATGCATGTGCTGACCTTAGAAATACTTCTTAAAGGTACAACACACTTACATATTCTACAAATAGCCTAATAAGTAGCTATACACTTGTTATTACAAAGATCTGCAAAACGCAAACTATGGTGCATAAGACAGCTCCCCAAACATGTTATCAATAATAGTAACTTTAAAGGTGATTAGATTTCTTGCCTCTCTTGTTATTAAGGGCATTTGATTCCATAATGTTGTTAAATTCAATGGTGCTAACTGAGGACTAGTGTTGGGGAGTTTACTGGCACTAAGTGGTGAGCATATGTGACTGAGTGTATGTCTGTGTTTTCTCAGAAGGGATTAGTTAGGGGATAGGTATATTTTGTGTGTGTGTGTGTGTGTGTGTGTGTGTGTGTGTGTGTGTGTGTGTGTGTGTGTGTATGTGTGTATGTCAGAGAATGAATAAGGGGATGTCTATCATATTGTGATGCATATGCTACCAAAGGTGAAATTTATTTACAGTTAAAGTGCTCATAAAGAAATAAACCAGGCAATTTGAACCTACAGAAAGACGTCTGTGAATGTTTATTATTTTTTGTAAGTATTCTACTGTAATAATAGTAGTCAAGAATACCTTAATATTTAAGTTGAAGCTAGAAGGATAGCTTGCATGTCAGTTGGATTACAGTCATGGAGTACTGTTGGTACTGTCAAGGATCATAGAACCTTAAAGGCTTTCCTGTCTCTGCTTTTTGCTGGAATACCTGCCAAATGTCATACCCACTTTTTGGAACCTTTTGTAAATTATTATACATTAACTGAAGTACTTACTGCTGATGATGCTCTCAGTCCTGTTTTCTACACAATCTGAACATAATAAATATTTTAATCATAATCGAGACTTACCTGCCATGGATAAAAATGTTTCCTGTCTGCACACGTTTTGTTAATGAATGGTCCGTCTTCAGGTTTGCAAGCCTGCAGGTTATGTAATGCATGAGACAAGGCATACACTGCATTTAACATATTGTATGTAAATCTGAAATTGTCAGTTGGGTAAACAGTTTGATCCAGTGTTTCCAGTTTTTCTTCTCCACTACAAATTTGTACCCCTTCAGGTTTTTCTATTATGCTGTTATCCATAGCAGTTTCATTCTCTCTCCACTTACAGCTAAATGCGACTTCCCAGAATGATTTCATATATATATCATGTGGGTATTTGTAGGGATGAATATTATAAAGAAATTCTTTAAATCTTGGGATAGCTCCACTGTGCAGTGCAAATCCTAGTACACCATGCAATGTCTTCCAAAGTTCCTTTCTTAGGACAACAGAGTCTGTTATCCAACTTGTTGGTGCTATCCAAACCTTTCCTGATACTTTTTGTATAGTTATTTCCTCCATAAGCAGAGACACTTCTGCTGAGTAAGCATAAATTATGATGACAACAGCTGATGATTTTGTGATTATATCCACAAGAGAAAGAACCCTGCTCCTTTTGGTCCCTGTTGGGAGGAGCTCATAAAATGATAAACAGATATGTGAACTAAGTAATGCTTCCTTCAGCTGTTGGCTTCCCTGTAGACTAACATCATTGTCTCCATAAATTACTCCTACCCAAGTCCAATGAAAGTGCTTAATAAGCTCAGCAAGGCCATAAGGTTGTGAGTGGACATTCACTGTAGTGTGAAGAAATGAAGGAAATTGGTTCTTGTCACTTAAAAGTGGAAGTCCAGCACCATGGCTGATCTGCAAGTTAATTAAAGATTACTAAACAAATTTCATTTAAACATCAAGAAATCCTTATTTATTAAATTAACTATGAATATTCTTTTCACTTATATAAGGACTACATTATTTCAGTTTTAATATGCACCAAACTGCAGTAAATATCGTACTATACCTTGCCATGCCCCACTAATGTGCAAAGCTCTACAATTCATTGTTTAATATGCAACCATTATGACTTATACATTTAAATAGTTTTATGACAATTCTAAAAATCTGCAGCTTTGTGTTGTACTTTGCAGTTAATAACAGTATGGGGGAATTTCTGGCAGAGGTCATTTTATTACACATTCTTTACTTGTACCATTGCATGTATATTCTTTCCTATACAATGAAATTTAGTTGGATATGCTTATCATAAATTTAGCACTAACAATGAAAATCAACTCCATTCCAGGGATTCAGAAAGAGTTACATGATGTGGAAGCCGTAAATCAGAAGGTTTTAGCATCATGCAAGGCAGGAATGATCCAGAAACTACTTTTCCACTAAAGTTTTTCATTGGCAGTGAAAGTAGCCATGAGATTGAAGTTGTAAGATAAGCAAATGCAGCAGCTCAGGGGAACATCTAGTGCTAATTAAATATGTGCTGTCCAACAGAATCAACATCAGCTCCAGTTTATTTTGGTCACAGGGAGGAAAATGTGTATGCCATCTTTTGATGGTGTACATCCATTTATACTTACTGGACTGTTCATCATCCATACAGTGACTACAGGTAAGTAAAGTAGAGCTGTGGAATGTGTGTGTTCTTGTAGTTGTCTGCATGTATGCATTTACAAAAAGGGAACGAATGTAGCTGGAAGTGTGTGTGTGTGTGTGTGTGTGTGTGTGTGTGTGTGTGTGTGTGTGTGTGTGTGTGTGTGTGTGTGTGTGTGTGCGATGCCTGCATGTGATAGAGAGATGGAGCATGAATACAGGTGTGTGACTGTGCAGTGCCTCAATTCTGAATGAAAGTCATTGTCCCAGAGTTCACACTTTTGTGGAGTTTATCTGCAAAGATAATGGCTCCACCTAATGTGAATATACTGAGTACAGTTTAATTGGAATGACTATGGCAGTTCAAATGCTTCTGCAAGAAAACACTCATTTTCATAAAGTTGCTTTTAAACAGCAAAGGCAATGGCAGTGCTTTTGTGTCTGGTGTGCAGCTGTAGCAAGAGGTTAGCCCTGTTTTTCCCACTTGATGTCTTTTCAAGATGTGGACTGACCATGTGTTGCTACATTGCAGGTCCGTTGAGCAGGGCACTATTTTTGGAACAGTTGGGTTCACTGCTCTGCCCCTCCTTCTCTTCCTCCCTCCCCTTGTTGCATTTAGAAAAGGGGGAATTTGCACGAATGAGGGAGAGGGGTGTTTGTCTTGCTAGTCTCCATAAAGAAGGTGTTTTGCTACATGAGGGTGAGAGTTTCAGATGGAGGACTAACTTTAGTTGTTTTGCTGCCTAACACATATTTCCAGCTCCCTGTGAGCTCTCTCATGGTCTTCCTTCATCTGTAGCTGTTGGATTGCATGGCAGTGTGTATTATTTGAGCTCCTTCGGTTTGTGGCACTCATAGGTGCAGAGGGTTTGAATGAATACTTGTTTCTTCATATGTTTGGTCTGTTACTCAAACTTGGGCTGTGCTGGAAAGCAGTGAGGGTTTATGCATCTAGAACCTGATAGCACAGTTGTTCATCCTTTGTGTACTTCCAGAAGACATGCTGAAGTATTTGAACTTAGCAGCATGGCATTTAGTGAGATCAACAGTTAAATTCTGCCGAACCTTGAGCATTTGCACTTTTTATTAAGGGCTGCTCAGTTTGTGGGAGCTAGGAGGTACAGATAAAAAAAACTGAATATTAAAATCAAAACTAAAGAGAGGTTATGTCTTTATCTGTCTGGGGTGATTGGAGTGGTGTGTGCTGTAGTTCATTTGGTAAGGATCAGTTTTAGGTACATTGTGCTTAGTTACTTCATCCAGAATGCATTGAAGGTTGTTTTATATAACAAGAGTTTTTTTTGTTTGTTTATTTGTTTACAGTACAGGTGATAGGGAAGCAAGGAGGGATAAAACAGAGGGCAAGAGGAAAAAAATAAAAGTAAAAATTATTAGATTTAGTTATATGTTTTGCAAGGGAATTTGGGGAACAATTAATCAAGGTGCATTTTGTATTTTCCAGAATGGTGAATGAAACAGCATTGAAGATTCATTGGGCCAGCATAGTTGCTCAAGCCAAGGTATTGTTTGAGGAGGTGGCAGCTACTGATCAGGTTCTGCCTGGAGCAGTGGATGGTCAACAGCACAGTGCAGATCAGAATCACAGGAGCTGACTGAAGAGGAAAGTCCATGGTACGCCTGTATGCCAGGATATGTCCAGGAATGAAGATCTCATGGCACACTCTCAAGATGTGAGTACATATGTGGCAGCAATGCAGAACAGGGACAGGTAATCAGGATATTGCTGATTTTTTGGGATGTAGGAGAATCAAGTCTTGATCTAGAGGTTAGCTTGGCAGGGATTTTACCTGATATCTGCTCAGAGGACAAGGCTAGGTTGCAAAATTTCTTAGACTCAGGAAACAGGGCAGCAGCAGGAAGGTAAATTGCAAGGGGAGGGTTATCTGATAATATAAACTCCAGAATGCAAGTTGGTCAACAGTTTTTGGACCATTTTAGTTTGCTGTCAGGCTTAGACACTCCAAAGATTATGCCTCTACAGAGATTGGCATTAGTGGTTTTAGGAACACAGTCAAGATTTTTTTCAGAGTCTGGTTTATTTATGATACTGCATATTCCCTTAATAGTTAAAAAAAGATTTGTAAAGGAGGATATGTTGATTTATTTGAATTGATCGATGCTGACACTGCACAGCATATAGCGGAAGCAGAAGCCTATGGGTAAAGGACCTGACTGCAGCTTTTGCAGCAATAGAAAAGAGAAAGTTAAGTAAGCATAGGATGAAAACTTGGGACAGCTGGATCTTGGATTTTGTATATTTCAAGGCAGTCATCATGGATATGGATTCTTCCAGAGCTTTGCCAGTTAAAATATTTCATTGCCATTAGAAAAGTTCAAAGTTTGGGGGGGGGGGCATGGCTCATCTGCTAAAACCCAGTCCTCCTGACAAAGGGATTCTTCTAAAACCTGTAAAAAAAATCAATGTTCTGTATGATGTAACAAATCTCTTGGGTGCAGGTGATAAATTTGTATAAACAGGACATTTGTTTTGTTTATTAACAGAGGCTATGAGCCTTGTCATTTTTTTCTGCCTACTGGCAAGCCTCTAAGATTCAGAGATCTCATTTCTTAAGTTATACCCGTTCTTATAAAAACATTAATACAATAGGATAATACAGATAATGAATTTAAATGTTGAGATAAATAATCTGCATGCTTTTGTGTAATATTATATTCCAAGCTGTTGTCACTTTAGTTAACAGGGACTGGAAAAATTCTTCAGTTGGATCCATTATCAAGTCCTTGTTTGCATAATGCTATCCTGTTTTCTTTTTTGTAAAGGCAGACACATTGCTGATTAGTTTACTTCTAATTATTTTGCTACATCTCATCAATCTATTGAAATTATAGGGAACTATGGGGTGACTGTCCCCTGTGGTGACTAAATAGGTTGTTCTATTTGCTGTACATTTGATATGACTAATGATGTTAAAGTAGAACTTAGGGGTATCATAGTTGTACAACTTATTTATATTTATTGCCTTTTGTTGCCAAGGAAAGTCCAACTGGGAACCAGCTCACACTTTTAGAGGAAGCCCTAGCAGAAAAGCACCAAAGAATGAAAAGCAATACATAGAAATAAAATCCAAAAGCACATTTACACACATTTGCATAGATAGGAAACAAGACAAATTAACATACATTTATTGCTAATACTAACAAACACTACATATGTTTGTCTTATTGGAAATATAATATAAAGAGGTTGTAAGGAATTAGACTGTGGTAAATAAAAGAAAAGGAAATACAAATAGTGAAAATCGGTTGGTAAGGAAATAAGAATGATGAAGAAAACATGGAACAGTTAAGTCAGGATGAGAGCATGAGCTCTCAAGAGGAATTTAGGTGTTATTTTAGGTTGTACCTAAAGCTTGCAGTAATGATGCCTTGTTTTAGAGTAATAAGGATGTCGTTCCTGTCCTTGGTAACATAGGTTGAATAACATGTGCCACCTCCACTGTTGTAAGACTTAGTGGTGGTCAGGAGACTTTTGTTGCATAAGCAGAGGTTTCCAGGAGGACAGGATGTTTTGCAGACGATGGCAGGTGTCTTTTTTATTATAATTTTATGGGCAATAAGTAGCTAAGAGAAAGTGAGGTATTTAAGTAGCTCAAGTCAGTTTAGGTTCTTTAGTGTTATGCAGTAGTGAGTACAGTCTTCGTTGGATACAGATTTAGCTATTTTGTTGAAGCAAACCTCTAGTTTGCTTTATAAGGTCTAATGAAGATTAGTCAGGATAGATGATATATAATGAAGTGAGGAGATACAATAAAAAGATGCAAATTTTTTTTGAAGAAGTCCTTAAAAAAAAGTTTGGGTCAGGAGAGGAATACAGCTTTTGATGAGTTTTGATTGGATGGATTATGTGTAGATCATATTTTAAGTTATCATCTATTATGACACCAAGTAGTCCATATACTGTTTCTATTGAGGTATTATTTGCAGAGGTGATGGATGTTCAAGTCAAGTCAAGTAGAACTTTATTGTCATTCAGACCATACAGCACATGCACAGCTGAACGAAATTACATTTTTCAAAGCTCATGTACAAATAACTTACAGTTAAAAAAAAAACATAACAGCAATACCAACAATAGCAACAACAACAGCAGTAGCAGCAACAGCAGAGTCCAAGGGATCAAGATACAGATAACCGTTCTTTGCCAAACTCAGAGTCGATATTCAGTGACTGGAGACATCCAACCATCCACACCATCCATGCTATTGCCAACTCCATCCCAAACACCAAGAAAAAGTTCCAAAGTCCCATCTGTTCACCTCAGATCACTCCAATCCTGTCCACCAGCACACTACTACCTTAAGATCGATCAAATTACATTTATACATCATCTCAAATAGTGGGCACACATAGATGTGTCTCATGTAAGGCCTGTGCAGTAATAAACACCAATAATAATTTTATTCATCCCAGTACAGGAAAAGGATACAGATATTTTGGCAATGCCAGTTGTAACAGCAAAAATGTCATCTATATTGCTACTTGCAACAAATGTCCGAGCTACTATGTAGGAAGACAAATAGGATGCTAACAATTAATATTGTATATTTACAAACATCAATCAGATATAAGGAACCAAACTGAGACTAATGCTTTATTTACTCATGTTCGAGGTAATATCACACATTCCTTTAAATTCATGATTATTTCAAAGATAGAACCCACTGCAAGAGAAGATAACTTAGTCAATAAAATTGAAATAGAGGAGACCAAATGGATCATGAACCTAAGAGCTGACCATCCACCTGGTTTAAACGGTGTAAATCCATTGAAATCTTTTTTGAAGGAAAGGAGATTAAGTAGTAAAAGTTAGAATGGATTATCAATGGACACAATAATATGTAGTCATAGACATAATAATATCTGACTGGGAGTTCCTGTTACACACTCATATAGAAAGTGCTATCCTTATTGGAGGAAATAGAGGCTTGACGCTTTTTTTAGTTCTCCTATTGGTCGGGTGGAATAATAACCAGGTACTTGATTGTCTTCTCATTCTGGTTTATGATAATTCCCTTCATATTGGAAATAAATAAATAAATAAATATGATCTACAAAGGTCAGAAGATGTTTATTCCAGTCATTATTTGGCTGGGAATTTCAGCGTGACATATTAACAGGAGTAAAAGACTCCTTTTGGCAAAAGTAGAAACTTGCCACTATAGCGACTCATCCTTCATCCGATGGACTAGTCGCAGATCAGTACAATTGCCTTTTGATTACCATGATTACCTACACTTTGAAAAGAAAAAGAAAAATAATAGATATGAGGTACATTATCCTTGGGCATCGTATTTGGCTTAGTGTTTCAGTCTGACACTAGTATAGAAAGTTTAATTTCTGTTGGCTGTAATGGTGATCTGCAGCTTTTAATGACCTTTCATTGGACAGATAAATTAAAGGCTGAATAATTCAATTGTCTTTACATTCTGAGTCTCGAAGACCACTTAGAAGAGTAAATATGGAATATAGAGGAAAATAGATGTTGCTACTATATACAATATCTGGCCAGGAGCTTCAGCTCAACATATGAACAGGGAGTAAAATTTTCATTGGCCAAAATAGAAATTTGACGCTTTTTTTTTTTTTATTTAGGAACTTTATTGGCTAGTTGATTAGCAGCCAAAAGTCACAGTTGTCTTCTATTCTTCGTGACTTTTTGAAAAGTAACAACAAAAGAATGAATTTAGAATTCTGATGTAAACGGAGAATGATAGAAAGTATTATGGCTAAAAACAGAAGTGTCTGGAGCTTTTTTTCTGAACAGCGACTGAAAGAGTAAAAGAGTGTCCAGAAGAGAGTCAATAACTATCAGGGTGTATGTTCTTGACTAATTAAATATTATCTATAAATTTAATATTGATTTCATCATTACTATTGAATATGTTATAGGAGGCTGTCTCCTGACTGTGGAAAAACAAACTACATTTAGATCGGATGGCAAAGAGATGCTAAAAGCCGATGTATTTGGAGCAATCTTTAAAGACAGATTTCTAATTGTAATGAAAGGACAAGAGATCAGCACAGAAGAGTATTAATAACAACTATGATGTATGGTTTTAATGAATTATACCAATAGCTGTTGATTTTAGCATTTATGCCATAGGAGGTAGTTTATTGGATACGGAAAAAGCAATTGCTTTTGAAAGGATGGCAAAGAGGTGTGCAGCGTTTGTACACACACTATTGGTTAAACATCCCGGAGTGAAGAAGTGTGTTTCTACTTAAAGACAGTAAATAGGAAGAGAACAAAGAGAAATTTTATTGGCTGAAACGTACCATGTTTCAGTAATTTGTGATTGGTTGGATCATGAAATACAGTGGAACAATGTTTTTTGACTGTGTTTCCAAAAGAATCATCTGACCAAAAATTTGGACTAGTGATTGGAAGATAGGATTTTAAAATGAAGACACTCAGGACTGAATAATCAGGATCTGAAGAAGGCATTACACTGAAAGCGCTCGTCCTGTCATTGAGTTGTCAATGGATTTTTCATTAAAGATTTTATTTATCATTTGTCTGTGGAGATACGCCCCTTGTTTTTTCTGAAGAGTCCTCCTGACAAAGAGTTACCGAACCAAATTCTTCTAAAACCTGTAATAAACTATCAGTGTTTTGTATGGTGTAACAATTCTCATGGGTGCAGGTGATACATTTGTATAAACAGGACAATTGTTAGATTTATTAACAGAGGCTATGAGCATTGTCATTTTTTTCTGCCTACTAGCAAGCTTGTAAGATTCATTTATCATCTATTATGACACCAAATAGTCCTGTATACTGTTTCTATTGAGGTATTATTTGCAGAGGTGATGTTCAAGTCAAGTCAAGTCAAGTAGAACTTTATTGTCATTCAGACCATACAGCACATGCACAGCTGAACGAAATTACATTTTCCAAAGCTCATGTACAAATAACTTACAGTTAAAAAAAAACATGACAGCAATACCAACAACAGCAACAGCAATAGCAGAGTCCAAGGGATCAAGATACAGATAACCGTTCTTTGCCAAACTCAGAGTTGATATTCAGTGACTGGAGACATCCTACCATCCACACCATCCATACTATCACCAACTCTCCGTTCACCTCGGATCACTCCAATCCTATCCACCGGCACACTACTATCTTAAGCTTGATCAATTTACATTGGCCTCAACAGTCTTTTTCTCCCACGCTGTCCTCCCCAAGATCAGCAGCTCTATCCATCAACACCATCATCATTCTAATATCCGGACCAATCCTCGACCACCACCAAAGACTGAAATCCACAAGCCAGTCTCCGGTTATTACACTCGACACAACTGCCATCCCTGAAGGCCTGAGATGGACATGGCCAGCTCAATGTTCACCACAAGATCCAAAAACAAGGCAATCTACAAGAACCCAGCAGAAAAACACCACCGCTGCATTCACCACACGCTGACAACAAAACATTTCATAAAACCAATGACACACTGATAGGAAACAACACATAAATATAAAAAAACATGTAACGTACATTCGGAAGCCAGAGTAGCTGCTGCCATTTAAGGCACCACCATTTTTTTTACATGTAAGAGAAGTATGTGGTCATCTAGCCACAACTCAATGGAGGGGATGGGGACTTATGAAGTAGTTGGATACTGGGACAGAGATATGAGGTTGGCATCATCTGTGTATTGCACTATGGATGCATCATTGGTAGCTTTATGAAAGTTATTTGTAAAAATGTTGAAAGGTAAAGGGCCCAGAATTGATCTTTAAGGCTCACAGACAAAGAAAGACAGCAAGAGGAGTGGTCTTATTTCCATTTCTGCAACCTGTAGGTTGTCAGTCAGATAGCTGTGGAACCAGGAAATGGATGACCAGGAAATGGATAGGGATTAGAGTTAATTATGGAGTTGTTGATTTGATACTGTGTCAAATGCTTTCAACATGTTTATGATGAGGGAGGATACTAGGTTGCTGGTATTTCTGCTTGAATTTATGGATTTGGTGAAACTAAGTAGGGCAGTAGTGGTGCTGTCATGAGGTTGGATGCCATGATGAGTGGTGGAAAGAAGATTGTTGTTGGGAAAGAATGCATTTTAATAATATTTTGGACATGTGCTATGGGTCAGTAACTGGAGAGGTCAGTGGAAGTTCCACTTTTATGTAGAAGTATAATGTGGGACTTTTTCTAGATGAAGGGGACATAGCTTTCTGTAATTAATTGATCTATCAGTATAGATACAGTGTATGCAAAAATATCAGCAGCATTTGTGATACATTCCAGTGGCAAATTGTCAGCAGTTGGAGCTAGCTGAATATTTTTAGCTTTAGTAGATGTTTTTGATTATAGTGCTTGGCACTGGTTGGAGGGAGAAAGCTGATGGCTATGGATGGCAGGAATGGTGAGGGTAGTGTGGACAGTGTGAGGGAAATTAATTTTGAACTGGATAGTTATGGTGTTAGATTTGTTGGGAGTAGTTGGTG
Source organism: Protopterus annectens (assembly GCF_019279795.1). NCBI lineage: Eukaryota > Metazoa > Chordata > Ceratodontiformes > Protopteridae > Protopterus > Protopterus annectens. The sequence goes on along the minus strand of NC_056739.1, from coordinate 251,451,795 downwards.
ATGGACTAGTAGTTTTTCCAAGAAGTAGTAGCCTCTGTCATAGTCTAGAAGATCTTGGGAGTTCTGTCAGTGTTTGTTTTGGAACTTAGAAAAGTATGCAGTTTTGTCTGATCTGACTGATTTGCTTGTTGAGTTTTCTATGTTGAATAAAATATTGCCAGTTTTGTTGTATTTTATTTCTGGACTGCACTTTCCAAGCCTTATCTCTGTTCAGCATGAGATGCCTGGTTTATTTCATGATGCAGGAGATTGGCTTAGATTTGAGTCTTTGTTTTTATCAAATAGGAGCTAGCTCATATTGTATGTTAAGGAATGTTTTATTAAAGTGAGTTACAGTCTCATCCAGGGGTAAGTTTTTTAGACTAGCCCAGTTGTAATTTTAGAAGTAGCTAATAACAATGTCATTGTTGAAGGAGGAGACTTTACAAACATGTTTAAAAACTATATGTTTAGATGTTTAGGTACATGATTTCTTTTTGTCACAGCAATGGTGAATAGATGGTCACTGATGATATCAGGTAGACAGCCAATAGGCGGGACTGCAGAGTTAGATGTGTGTATGGTCTGAAAAGTGGAGGTCTTTTAGACAGAATTAAGAAGCAGGTTGGCATTATCTTAAGTTACTGTCATGGTCTTGTGACACACCACTGCCCTGATCTCATGTGTCAAACACCAACATACCTGAAGACATACAGCATACTACACAAGGTGTGTTTGTCTTCATTCTGCATATTTGATTTCTGCATTGCTGTTGAAGCACTGGGTTGTGAATTTGTCTCATATTATCAGTTGCACTCAAATACTTTTATCTGTCTGTGTCTTCAGGTCCAACAGTTTTGGGATCTTTCTTGGTGGAACAAGTCATGACTAATGTCATTGCAAGTTTTAAGATTGAATACTATGTCAACTTAACACTGGCAGAGTCTGAGAACACAGCGCCACTGTCAGCAATGGTTACAGTGAAGGGCACACTACCATCCGCCGTGTTGCCCAGATCACCTGCTCAGCTCATTGGACTACCATTCAGTAGACAGGTATATACATATTTTGCTGTCTGTTACCTCAGTTCCCTGATACTATTGACCACCTGACATTACACTAGAACATAAGTGCCATAGATTTATAATAAGATGAAGCTCACAGTATGCAAAATATGTTGTACAGAATATCAGCAGCATGGAAAATCATACATTTATTTGAGTATTTTGACATTAACACTTTCTGTGCCTCAGGCAAGTATGTGACAAAGTGGAAATGATCACTAATGACATCGGTAGGGTTACCTCAGACAAAGTGGAAAAGATCACTAATGACATCAGTAGGGTTACCTCAGACAAAGTGGAAATGATCACTAATGACATCAGTAGGGTTACCTCAAAGTGGAAATGATCACTAATGACATCACTAGGACTACCTCAAACAAAGTGGAAATGATCACTATTGACATCAGTAGGGTTACCTCAGACAAAGTGGAAATGATCACTAATGACATCAGTAGGGTTACCTCAGACAAAGTGGAAATGATCACTAATGACATCAGTAGGGTTACCTCAGACAAAGTGGAAATGATCACTAATGACATCAGTAGGGTTACCTCAAAGTGGAAATGATCACTAATGACATCACTAGGACTACCTCAGACAAAGTGGAAATGATCACTATTGACATCAGTAGGGTAAACCAAAGTGGGTGGTGCAGGTAGGGCAGGGGGTATAGTGGTGTCTGTGTCAGGCTGGGACCCAGATGTGCTGGGTGCTTCTAGTTCTGGAGCCATGCAGCTGATATCTTGGGAGGGGAGGGGGCTGGCTGCCTTGACAGAAAGATAGAAGCAGGTCACTTTGCTCCTGAATAATATAGTACAAGATATGGAGAAAAACAAAATGAAAAAAGGGGACTGTAACAAACTGAAGTTCACTATGTTGAAACTAAGCAAAAAGTCATTTATTTAATAGGCTTGTTGGTATATACAAAGAAGAGGGAGCAACTGAACCAAAAGCCATCATATGCAGTCTGATAGCTAGAGAATTAATGTGTTGAACTATTTAGACAGGCATTATTCATATTTGAGACTAATGTACATGTACGAAGAATACATGTGACTCAAATAGGCAAAGCAAATAACTTCTCTTTTATATTAAACATGTCCATTCAATTAATAATAATCATGTTTCACATTTGTAGTACATAATGCTGCTGTTATGGTAATTAGACAGAAAAATAAATGTGAGACATTTTTCTAGCTAATACAAGTGGGGTGATTAATCCATCCTTACAGTGGGTGAACAGAGTCTTACTGTCCTTACCCATTTGTCTACCTATACAAAGGGATTCAGGCACAAATATACCATTAAACAGTCCTACATTTACTGAGCTATGGCAGTAATGTCATAATTGGCATTAAAATATGAAGTTGATACTTTTTTGAATGAATTCCCATTACTGTTAGTATTAAAACAAAAACATTATGAAGCAGGTAAACAAATTTTGGCACTCTTTTAGGTGCACCGATCTTCTCCATTCCAGATGCTTATTTGCTCTGATATCTTCAGGTGCTATAGACATAAAGAGAGCACATTGTAATATTTGTGGGTGGCTTGCAGTATCAGTTTAAATGTGTAATTAACATATGTTCTACTTACAGTACATAGGTGGTGTCAGCTCTTTGAGTTCATCCTCCTGTCGGCCAAGGATGTCAGAACAGCAGTGCCTTATGTCATTGTAATGTGCATTTCAGGCCTCTGTCTTATACTGTCTCTTTGTAGGCCTTCTGCATTAGCCACTGCCCATACTCCTTACCAAAGAGGTAAAAATGTGTCTTTCTCTTCTTCAGTCCTTCTCATACCACCTGTGTGCTCTAAAAGTGGCACTAGCCTCTCTTTCTCCAGCTGTCATGTGTCATTTTGAAAAATTTCAGGGGAAATATTGCAGAAAATTTGACTCCATCTCAAGCCTGGAATGTCTCATCTGTTGCACAATAATAGCCATCAGCAGTAATTCATTTGCATATGGATACCACCCTTGGAAACTTGCAAAACATGACAATCCTCAGTCCCTGTATATGCTTTTCAAAAGATGTGCTCTACAGTGACTCCAAGACTAGAAGGTTATATATGGAATGACACTTCACCCCATCCCACAAAAGTTTAGGCTGACTAAGCATGCATGGTGCTATCTTCAGGGTTTCAGGTGTATGCATGGTATTGAGTAGAATTCTGCACAATGTTTACCAGTCATGCTAAGAGCACATATTGAATGATTCAAAAACAATAATGAGCTGAGCCCTAATTAGCACAGTCATCACAGTCAGGCAGGTGAATCAACATGATATATGTGCAACAAGAAGCACAAAGCCTTATCTTGCTACAGAAGAAAACACTACTGCTATTGTTTGCTATTCTTTGACAAGAGTGATTCTTCAAAAAAATGTCTTCACTTTAAGATATCTGCTTGTCAGGGGGCATGGCTAGGATGCTGACAGAGTCGCACTAGAATTCTCCTGCTTTGCTATTTTATATATATATCTACCAGGAAATATCTTTATTAAACTATCTTATTAATTTCATCAAAGTTATAGCGTATAAAGTAAAATGCCCTCTAGGATATTATATAAAAATCTTTTTGATAGATTAAAAATTGGCTGACACATTTCTTATTTGAAAATGCATCTATATACAGTCTGGAAATGAGTCATCTGAAAGAAAGGTCACTGGACTCATCTTTTAAGAAAGAATTGGACCAAATCCATGAAGCTTTGCAATAGCAGAACATTTAAATATCTGGCAATGAGGAATCTTTGAATGACATTGGAAGGAGAATAAATAAAAATGAAGATGAAAATAACATTGAATCTTTATTAAAACAAAACACTATTCTTTTGAACAAATCTGATGACCTAGAGAATAGGTCTAATAGAAATAACATCAGGATATTTGGTTTGTCAGAAAAAGTAGAAGGAAACAATATGACAGACTTTTTGACATCCTGGCATCCCAAGGCACTGGATTTACCTGAAGCAATGCCATTTGGCATCTAGAGGACACACCGGTCCTTGGTTTCAGAATCTTCTTTAAAAAATAATGATTTTCCAAGATCCACTATTGTAAGTTTTTTTCCTCACAAAATAAAGAGTTAATACTTAAAACCTCTTGGTCAAAGTCTCCTATTAAAATAGATGACAGAATTATTTGCTTTGACAATGACTATTCTAACATGGTTATTTCTAAAATAAAGTGTTTCCTTCCATTAATTAGATAACTTAAGAAAAAAAAAAATTAAAGTTCTTTCCACCTGATGAAACAAAAACTTTTGATGACCTGGACACAGCCATATCTTTTCTGAAAACAAATAACATCTTTGAAGTAACAGAAGATACAGAATGGACAAGCAGAAAGGTCCAAATAAAAGACAAATGAAAAGGAAAAAAACCTAAAAAATAAATGACATGAGTATTATTAGGTTTCACCATACAGTAATATTTATTTTATTTCATTTCACTTATTATCTTCATTTTACAAGTGAACTTGCTTCATCTGTTATTTGGTTGGAATTAAAAGGAGACTCTGGTATCCTTTTATCTAGGAAGTTTATCTATTTTTCTATTGTTTTAGTTGTATCTAATGATGAATTTCAGGTAGTCATCCAATAGAGGCTGTCCAATTCAAAAATCCACAAGTCTCAGCTGTTCGCTTCAACAGTTTATTAAAAAACACACAGCACAAAATATATCGGATTAAGCACTTTCATCTCTTATCCAGATACTTCATCAGAATCAAATACCTACAAGGCAAGTTCATTTAAATAATCAATCTATTGCACAAGCATCCACTTCATTGGTTAAGTATACAATTGATAAATTGTGCATTCACAATTAAAGTGCAAAAGCTCTGCTTGTAAAACAACATATCACATCCTTTCTATGCATTGATGCCATTACTTAAATGTACTTCCTCAAACTAAAAACAAAAAACATATATTGCTCATTATTATTAATAGTACAAATGAATAAATAAATATATACTATTATGTCGTAAATATATATTATTAAAAATATATATATATATATATATATATATATATATATATATATATATATATATATATATATACTGCTAATATATTATAAAATCAGAAAAAATAAGAAATATGTACAATATGTATGTGTGCTGTCCTAAAATCAATTACATAAAATATATATAAAATACCTACTAGACCATAATATCATCTACATGAAATACATCTTATATTATTTTATTAAATATTAATGTATAGTTGTTGTTGTTATAATTTGGTACCCCTATATCAATGTAATGTCTTTTAGGGTCCAAAGCTCTCAATTTAAGAACTGGGGTGATGGATAGATGGTCATTGAGACCAGGAAAATGTATAGCATCTAACCTCAATTGCCAAATTAATTCTCAAAACTCCAATTTTGTTTCCCAATCACCCCCTCTTTCTCCCAATAAAACTTCTTCCAATACCCAAAATCTAAACTCCGCTTGCTGGCAGTTCAATTTATGTCTGTATAGGGCATTGTGCTTATTCATTTTATCTATATCTCTAATATGTTTATAGATTCTCTGTCTAAGGAATCTCTCCGTCTTGCCTACATAATATGCCCAACATTTAATGCAGTAGGCAAGGTAAACCACACCTTTAGTATAGCAGCTAAAATATTTCTTGGCTTTCATTGAATATTTAATGCTTGTAATGTTTAATTCTTTAGTACCAGCCATAAATGTGCATTGCTTACATCTACCACATTTAAAGGTACCAACTCTATTTGTTGCTCCTCTCAGTGTCTCTTCTTTCTTTTGTTCATATATTTCTTTCAAATTCCTATTTCTTCTATAACTAATTCTTAAAGGTCTAGAAAAACAATCCACATTAGATGGTATCTGTTTAAAAATGTTCCACACTGTGTTAATACATTTCTTCAACCATATTATATTATTACTATATGTAAGTATTAAATATGGATTAACTTTGTTGTTTTGTTCTTTGGACAATCCAGTACTTTGTTCTCCAGTTCTTAATATTAACCCACTATTCAGCAATGGTTTATAAGTATCACCCCAACCTTGAATAATGGCTTCTTTTATTGGGACAATAATCCTATCAGGATATCCCCTATCTCTAAATAACTCATGAACAAAACTTATTTATTACAAAAATTCTTTCTCGTCAGACGTCATACGAGCTATACGAACCATCTGTCCTTTAATAATGTTGTTCTTCAAAAAGGATGGATGGTCACTGTCATAATGCAAATATGCATTGGAGTAGCATTCCTTACGATATATTTTGGATTTGGATTTTTTATTATTTCTATCTTTTGAGATTGTGACATCTAAATAATTAGCTTCTATGCTATCACTCTTATATGTAAACTCCAAGAACTTTGTAGTTTGGTTCAAGTATTCCATAAATTTTGGAATCATTTTTTCACTCTCCTCCCAAACAATAAAAATATCATCCAGGAATCTGTAATATCCCCGGATATACTTAGAAAACAATGTTCCAAATATGTAATGTTTCTCCCAGTATAACATGACTATGTTAGCATATAGGGGAGCACAGGCAGAACCCATAGCCACACCATGCAACTGATGGTATATATCACCCTGAAAATATATGTAGTTGTACTTTAAAACTAGCTCCGTATTTTCCAATACCAGCATATATCCATCAGCTGTTAAAAAGCCAAATTCAGTAATCATTTGTTCGAACCAGTTCATTCCCACATCGTGGGGAATAACTGAGAACAAATCTTTTACATCTATTGTTATAAAAATAGCTTCTGGCAGAAATTCTGATTTTCCTATTTTCTCCAAAAAATCCCAAGAATCGATAAGTATATGTTCGTAGCCCTTATGAAACCTCCTGATTTTCTCATCAACATAAATGGCCATAGGTTGTGTTTTGGAACCTTTAGAAGTAACAATAGGCCTCGTAGGTGGATTTTGGATCCCTTTATGTACCTTGGGGATCCCGAATATAGCTGGAATAATTGGATTACTGACTTTAAAATAACTGTTGAAGTAAACGGCTGAGACTTGTGGTCTTTTGAATTGGACAGCCTCTATTGGATGACTATCTGAAATTCATCATTTGGTGCAGTGTGTGTGTTTTTTGTGGATTATTAGTTGCATCTAATTCTAATACAAAACTAAGCTATTTGTTGCTATATTAATTTATTGTTTTTCACCTTAGGATGCATAGTAGGCTCTTTCTGATGAGTTAATTTATTGTGGTTTTGAAGTAGTAACTGTTTTTCTCATTTGCTATCATTCCTTTAGTCATTGATTGTTGGAGGTCCAGGTCTCCTTTTTACTTGAATGTTATGTGTTTAGTACATTACATTATGGTAGCTGTCTTTAGTGTATGTGATGTGCCTTATATTTCTTATTGATGGCTGCTTTGCTTTGTTTGGTATGTATATTTTGTCAAAAGAATAGTGATTATTACTGTTGAGAAGTTCTTTCATTTTGTTTTTGCTGCTTTTGAACACATGCACACATGCACATGTACACACACACACAGAGTGAATAATCATATAAATAGTATGGTTGGTATGTTACAAGATTTTTGGTTTCTTAAGATCATCTCTGCTTACTAGGAGAGAGCCACCCATGATAGTCTGGCTTTGGCGTTGCAGAGTTGGGTTTTTTTTGTTGCGGGGAATGATTCAGAGTTTGAGTGAGGGTGTTTGTAGAGGTGCCTGGGACTCATGTGTTGTGTGTTGGGGGGAGCTTTATTTTCTTAATTGCTTTGATTTGCTGGTTGTATTTTTTGTATTGGTGGCTTAGTGGTTGTTGTTGTTGTGGGAAGGTTCTTTGTGTTTGGATGTGGTTGGGGAGGGAGTTGTGTGAATGAATAGATATTCCTGAGTTGGGCTTCAGTGATTGCTCAAGTAGTGCAAACAAACATTTTTATGCTCAAGCTTCTACATGAAGCTGACAGTTATTTTCAGTTAGTCTTTTAGTTTTTAAGGATGTATTTTTCCTGCTGACTTCATGAGAGATACATCGTAAGCAGAGATATGTGTTCATGAAGTTAGCTGTCATTCAAATAGGAAAAAGGGGCAGGTACTTTATCATCATGTAGCCTTTACAGCTTTAATACTAAACAATTTCCTTGGCTAATTATACATTTTATTGAGAGTGCTCATCCCATTTCTTATTTGTATATGCAGACACAGAGTTTGTTGATTTCCTTTTTATTATTATTTTTAATATGCTCTCGCATTGCCTCCTCTCATTGACTTTAATATACTATTTATTTTTTCCTGAGAAAGTTATTGATGGCAGATTTTGTTGATTTGCTTCCTTTGTCTTTCCTGTATTCTACATAGGCTTATAAATGATAGAACAGAGCCTGGATATTCATCAGCCCACCTTATTTAATCTAAGTGCCATTTTTTGCAGGTCTGTTCTAATATTATATTAATTGTAATTACATGCTTTACCTTGACTGCAGGTGCAGCAGACCTGATAATTAAATGCCAAGAATGTAGACTGCAGCAAGCTTAAATGTTATCATAGCTGATAGGTTTTCATTCCTGATCTGTTAACATTAGATCATTCATTTGATTTAGTATTTTTTTCCTTTTGTTTTTAACATGTTGCTTGATTTAATTCCTTTTTTCCATATGAAAGTAGAACTACTGAAACATTTCTTTATTTGTATTATGGAATAACACGTTTAATGATAATCTTGAATGCTTTTATATTTGTGATTAAATTCTGTCAAGCTAATATTTAAAAATATCTAGATTAATTTACTCACAAAAAATTCTAAAGTCAGACCTTATTTATATTCTCTACTGGCAATTGAGAAACTATCAACCAAAGGCAATATTAAGCTTTTTGGATAATTTACTAGATATGTAAAGATTTCCTTATCTGACTCCTTAATTTGATATTAATGAGATCATGAAGAAGCATAGATAAAGAAGCTGTGCACATTAAAATAATATAGAACCCTGGTAAATAGACGTATGGCCAGATGACTGAACACTGAGTGGTATAATGTAGCAATGTCATACAACATTTCCATATTTATCTTCATGGATAATAATTTTCCTGTTTCCTTTACTACTGAAGTTTATGAAATATACAATTTTTGAAGTGAGTTATACTTTACTGATAGTTATGTTATATTACAATTTTTAAGGCTCATTTTGCTAAATAACTCATTATAGTCTCTGAATTTATTCAGTAGCATATTAAAACCATTAGAATGCCATCCTATTTAAAAATAAATATAATATATTGAGGATCCTATAATTTAACATAGTATATTTTCATGTCTGCGATGAAAATACACTATATAGCAGAGAGGATTTTGTCTCATGCTTGTAGATGGGTGGGAATGTTTGGATATTTTTACTATTCAAACAAGGAGTTTTAGACTCCATGTGGGGCATGAAGAGTTTTACAAAAGTTTGTTTACAATTTAAGTATGTAATTTGTTACTTATGGGTATCTACTGTACGTATTGAAGTCAACAGATTTAATATGAATTATTATAATTTTTCATATCAACTGTTTCTAAGCAAAGAATTGATTTAAAGACATAACTTCTATTTGGAATTTATGAGAATTCTGTATGTAGATGTGTTCCACTAAATACATGTCTCACTTTAAATGCATCTCTTTAAATATTAATGGTTTAAATAATGGTTGTAAGAGAGGAACTTAAATAAATGTTTAATGCTATTCAATTCCCAGATCATCCTTCTGCAGGGGACTCACTTATTACAATCTGATATAGATAGGCTTAATTCCAATTCTTATTGTGTTTTATCTAGCTCTCATTGTAATCAGAACAAATGGTGGTGATTATCTTGTGGAGAAATCCTTACCTTTTCCTAAGATTGTTAGTTCAAATAATAATGATAAAAGTTTGCTTTGTTCAGTGACTATTAAAATTAATAAGAATTTATATACCTTCATTAATTTTTATTGGATTCCAGGAATATGAGTTAGGACTGTTAAACAACATCTAGACCAAATTATTCAATCTCAAAAGGTAGCATTATCTTGGCAGATGACTTTAATTGTATTCTAAAAGATAATGATACTAATAGTAATAGAAAGAGAAGGTTATCTCCTCCAGCTAAAGAACTAATAAAGTTTATAAACTTATTACATATAAAAGACATACATAAGTTTGCAGATTCAGATTCACTTTATATCACTCATCACTCACATAGGCATAGAACTCAAGCCAGATAGAGTTTATATATCAAATGATCTAATACGCAGTCCAGCCAAGGTTAAGATTGTATCTTGTCCTCTATCAGATAATGCTATAAATTTTGATCTAACTGTAAAATATAGTAATAGTATACCTATCAAGTATATTACTGCCTATATAACTAATTTAAAATACTTCAAAATCTTTTTTTAAAAAAACTCAGGCTTTTATTGAAATTAGTCATACAAATGATATATCTGAAATATATTTATGGAATGCTTTAAAAACATTTCTATATGGTAGAACTATAAACTGGTATGCTGTAAAGAGGAAACAATGGGACATGGACCTACTTTATCAACAGGGTAAAATAGATAATTTAAAACTTGAGAGTCAAAAACAAATACAAATATGGTAAAGGAAATAATCTAAATAGTAAATATTTAGATATTTTGACTCATAGGACTATGATTAATTTGAAAAAGTTTAAAATAGGTAATTATTCTGTTAACCCTAAAGTATAAACATAAGTTAGTTGCCAGGACAAAATTATTTAATAAATCCGGACACATTAAAGAAATGCAGTCTCCAAAAAAAAAAAAAAAAAAAAAAAAAAAGAAGATGGTTACTAAAACTGAAGCTATTTCGAAATAATTTAGAAATTATTTTAATGCAATAAATTGTAATAATCTGACAATGGACTCTAAAGAAGAAATGAAAACAATTATCAGAAATTATACCAAAAAACTAACAGAAGAACAAGTGAGAGTTAGTAATAAGCCTATTTTATTTTCTGAATTAAAAGCCCAAATTAATAAATTAAAACTCAATAAAGCTCCTGGTAATGATGGTATTATTCCTGAACTTTATACGTTAATGCCAAAAGAAACCTTAGATGCATTGTTGAAAGTTTTTAAATTAGTTAAAGATCTAGTAAATATACCTCCCTCCTGGAAATATACTCATATCTCCAATATTAAAACCAGACAAAGACCCTTTAAAATGCTCATCTTATAGACATATTTCTTTGCTAAACATCGATTATAAATTGTTCATGATTATTTATGCTAACAGATTAAAACAATTTCTTCCAACTTTGATTAATGGTGATCAAACTGGCTATCAGCTATGTAATGTTTGAGTCAGAAAGTTTGAGAAGATTACTAGTAATATATAATGTTTGCAAATGGAAGTGCATCAGTATGGCTTGTGATGTAAAATGCTTGCAACTAGAATTATGTTGGTGTGGTGCAGTGGTGCAGCAGTAGCATTGTCACCTCAAAGCAAGAGGTTCTCTGGCTCGATTCTCAGCCGGGGTGCCTTCTGTGTGGAGTCAGCATGTCCTCCCTGCATTCATGTGGGTTTCCTCCCAGTGCTCCAGTTTCCTCCCACATTATAAAGACATGCATCTGGAGCATTTCTCCCAGGGCCTCCACTGAAAATTGGCTTTGATCCAAGTTGGACATTATGGTTAACAAATAATAAATAAACTTATATAAATGTATGACTGCCTATGTAATAAGTTATGGTTTAACAAAGATGTTTCTTGTTTATAAAAAGTAGAAATTGAATAATGTATATAATATTGCTTAAGTTATATGATATATATATATATATATATATATATATAGAGAGAGAGAGAGAGAGAGAGAGAGAGAGCAATATATGTGAAGTATAATGTTTGTTATATTAATATAGTTTGATTACTTTTATATGAAGGCAAATGTGCCTATGTCAATCTGAAAAAAATGGCTTTCTTTTAAATAGAAATTCGTATGCTAACATCAGATGTATTTTAACCATAATAGACTATGCAAATAGAACAACTAAGAACTTAACTTTATTAAGTTTAGATATTAATAATGCATTTGGGTCAGACAATTGGGAATTTTCTCAATTAGTTCTAGAAGAAAGTAATTTCTCAAGTCATTTTATTCATCTTATTAATCATCTTTATTAAAATTTTCTAGCTTATATAAAAATAGGCTCACAAACTTCACAACCAATTAAGATTTCTAAAGGAAGTAAAGAAGTATGTCCACGTTCTCCTTTACTTTTTACTTTAGTTATTGAACCATTTGCCAATTTGATAAGATTATCTCCAGATATTAAAGGGATTCAAATAGGTAAGAATTTATCCTCCAAGAATCAACTGTTTGCAGATCATATTCTTATGGTTATTAATGAATGCAATAATCCACTTTCAACAGTTTTCCAAATCAATGGAAATCTTTCAAAAAATATCTGGTCTTAGTTTTAATGAAAATAAAACAAAAAATTTGCCTCTAAATGATAGCAGTATGAACACAGAAAAAAGATTTAATAAATATACAGTACAAGAAAATAAATTACTTAGGAATAACAATAACTGCCAATATTAATAAAATAATAACCATACTTTATAATAGTAGTTTAACTTTTATAGAAATCTTATAAATAAATGGATTTTTCTATGGACTAGAGACTTTCCATAATGCAAATGATTGTCTTACCTAAAATGTTATATATTTTACAATCATTATCTTTACCTCCCCATAGAAGTTGTATAAAAAAACTTTAATTCTTTAATATTAAAATTATTTTGATATCCTAATAAACCCAGAATAAATTTTATTCAGCACACTGGAGATTGTTTTTTAGGTAAAATTAGTTTACCAGGTCTGAAATTGTACTCTTTATAATCTATTATCAAGACAAATGTACATTGGTCAAATAATAACTATTCTGCTAAATGGAAATAATTTCAAGGAAGTCTTTGGGCGCAATCTAATTGTTCTAAATATTCAAATCATTATTTAATTTTAAATAACTCATTGTGTTGATTGCAAAAATAATTTATTTTGCATAATTTTAAGCAAACAATAAACACTTTTTATTTTTCTATTTTAATGAATACATTGAGAAACCTTATTTATAATAATCCAATGTACAAAGCATGGATATTTCTTATTTTTCCAATAGCTTATACTCAGAATAGCATTTCTACATTAAACTTATCGGCAGTGGACACTTTTAAAGAAAATTATTTGATATATCAGTGTCAGTTAATGAATAAAGAAAAAATGTACTCTGTTCAATATATAATTAATAATTTGATGTGGGTGAAAATATGTGGTTGCATGTGCAAGACTGCAAGATATCAGTTGAAGACAGAATCAAAGTTATACAACCAATGGTAAACATTCTATTCCTAGGCTAATTGAACTTTTATTTTTCTTGAAAAGGTTTTCTTTCTAAAATTTATAAAGTGATTAAAAAGAATTGGAATAGAATAAAGATAGCTACTGGAATTATTTTAAACTCATAAATAATAAGGTTCCTAACGATGAGTATAAAACTTAATTTTATCATTATCAAAACAAACTACTTGCATAGAACATAGACCTTTCATTACACCACGCAGAATTAAATTAATATCTAAAAATAAGACATTTTCTGGAGATGTAAATTAAACCTTAAAACAGACTGGCAGCATACGTTTTTTGATTGTCCTATTCATAAACCATTTTGGAATGAGATTAATTTATTCTTGCAAGCTCTTTTTACTGATAAATTTTTCTTAACTAAATCATTAGTTTTGTTTAATATTGCAATACCTGATTGTTTTAAAAGATTGCTATATCCTTTGTTATGGAATATTCTAGCAATTACAAGAAAAGTTTGATACTAAGTTGAAAGAATGATTGTACTCCCTCCTTCAATGAATTTTCCAAAATCACTACTGAAGTTTGTCATCTGGAACTTATCACTATTAAACAAAATCTGCCAGAATCACTTTAACATATAATTCTTGGAAAAATCTTAAAAAACTATTAAATAAACAATGATTAATACTCTCAGGATAATTTTCATCAACTGAAATCTTAATTTTTTATATATATATTTAGTAGACACTTGTAACTTTTTTTTGTATTAGAAATGAATTTTTTATTTGGTTAGAAGTTTGTGAAATATTTCCTTTTTCTTATTAAATGTTATTGGTTAAAATTAAATAAAACATTTTCAAAAAAGAAATATGCTTGTCAATGGTAACTATGAATCTATTCATTTGTCACGTGAGTACTTTTAACTGCTGTTTAACCTGATGCCTGTAAGGGATGTCAGTTTCAGTACTTTTAAATGTATTGCCCATGGTGTATAGAGGGGAGATTGCAAGGGTCAAGCAATTAATAGCCTGCGTGACTGTTAAGACAAATGGAGGGACACACCCCTGACCTCATATTCTGAGTACTGCATAATGCAATTTGTGTTATATGACTTGCATATATGTCATTATGCAGAATATCTGTTACAGTGATAGTGCAACAGTTATATATCATTGGTCAGTTGCAGTTCTGCAATTGTTTTCAGGGATAATCATATATTCAGTAGACCTATATGCGTGACATTTAATTAAAGAGTGTGAGTATATATATCTAACTGATGGGCACAAACACAGCATACTATATGTCCAAGTAGAATAATAGTGAGACTGTTAGGATTTGTAAGGCCCATGCTGGAATAAGACTATTCATTCCAATGTTTCCTTACCAACAGACCCAGTGAATCTAGAAAAAGACTAATGCATCTGCTGCAACATCAGCATCCACCCATAATTCCAGACTGTGATGATGAGAATAAGGTGGCACTCCAGGCCCTCGGTCTCCATGGACATCAGTTTTTTGATGTGCATGCTGCTGACAAGCCCTACCATGACTGGTCTGGGCTAAGATTGCCAGCAATGTAAATGTAGTAAGTAAGCAAGACTCTAGGTATGAAGTGGTTTGTCAAAGGGTCATGGATATGGTCTATGGTCCCACCCACAGAACAGAAGCAATGACTAATGAATGCAGGGAATCAGGTGGGGGCCGAGTGCACCATCTCTGAGACAGAGAATGTTGTGATAATTCTTAAACAGAGTGTCACCTCCAGTGAGTCTCACAGTGCAATGCTAGATGTGAGGGCAGAATTGGATAGGCCCCATAGGGTGTCACTGCAGATGCCCAAGTTATGTATGTAGTCCTACTTCAGTGCATCAATATCTGCAGGTCCTCTCTAATCCTTAGTCACTATAAAAATAATTAAATATGTCTAACAATATACAGATACTTTAGGATTCATCAGCTACTCTCATCTGCAAAAGTTAGGGTAAAGGGTTCTAGTTTTTAACATGTTTATAGTTGTACAAATATCAGTTGCATGCCTAGATGTGGTGATGGGTCATTACTACACTAGATATATTATGCTTTGTTGTACTCACAGTTGATTCATTGTCCAGCACCAGTTCTGAGCAACTGAACCTGTCTGATACCTGAATATCTGTAGCCTCTAATGATGATAGTAGGGTTGAGCTGGCACAATCAGGAGGATACAGAGTGTGTGCTAGATATAGGTAATTGGACCACCATATCACCAACACAGTATACTGATACAATATGCCTGCAGATACCTAGGCTACCCAGACATTAGAGACAGTGAGTCTATTGTTGCTCAGGGAAATGTTCTGCCCCTAGGAAAGAGTTTTTCTGAATCAGTCCCAAGCACTCATGAGCAGAGAGAGGTACATAGAGGGATAGCTAATGGTGCTGGCTGGAGTCATTGTTCCTAACTTCCCACTCAGTTTGGTGTGTCACTGACCACAGTCCAAAGTATGTGAATGGCAGTAATGAAGGTACAAGCTGTTTTCACAACAGTCATGGCAGAGATAGTGAGGTGATCCAGGACTTGCATGCTGAGCTACGGAAGGGCATGTCCTGAATGTTTGATTCTTCTAATAGACAGAATCGCACACTGGAATATGCAAGGTCTTCTTTGGCTCACTTGCCATGGGCAAGATGCTATCCTCACAGTTGGGCATCTCCTACATTAGCAGAAGGATGAGAAAAATCCCATTACTTGAGTGATGGAACTTCCCCTGCAATATCTGTTGAGGCAGTGTCTAATCCCAAGAGTGATCTTCACCATAGTCATTGCCACTGTAATTCTGATACATCTCCTAGCAAATGTTAATTGAGGTTATGCAGCACACCAGCATTTAACCAGAGCCAAGTAACATCTAGTGAAACTCCTGGCAGAGCTAGCTCTTGTGGTTGCAGGCTTGTGTGGGATTCTGAACCCTCAGCCATGCATGCAAAGCCCCTGTCCAGTAGGCTAAGCCACAGTGCTGCAACAAATATTAAGGCTGTGCCCCTACTGAACAATATTTACACCACCTCCAAAGCAGCTCCAGCAAATCACAAACCTCCACTGACTCTGGCCCTTCTCAACAGTAATCCCTCAGTATTGGTACTGACATACTCTCACTCCTACTGTACTCCCTTCAAAATTTATGCAAATGACAATAACTCTTGCCCTTTGCACATTATTGCTTGCGTTGTCTATGTCTGATGTACAGTGTGACCAGTGACTGCATGAGTAAGCACAGCTTGGTGTAAGATTTGTTTGCATCATTTTTACTGTAGTGTGTCTGCTTAACATTTGTACTCTTTGTTGTGAAACTTTGTGCAATCTGCTTCCTCTCTGCCACTGCCATGACAAAGTATGACCACCTCTGTCTGACACTATCATACCCTGGCATTGACTCCTTCTCTGACTCTGCCTCTGTTGCCTGCTGTGCTGGAAACTGCTGGCCCTTCAAGAGCCAAGCCTGTTGTGACTGCTTCTAAAATCCAGTAGTCTTTAACACTCTGCACACAGACAGAATTTTAACATATTTGGCATGGTCACACTGCAGGGCAGCAACAGATAAATCTAGATAGTTAAAACATATTTTCAGCAGCCCAATTTGCCTGAATTCTAAATGCTCAAACCCATTTGCCTGAAAATTCATTTTTGACTAAAGAACTTAGAACTCTATAGAAAGTATACGATGGTGTCATTTCTTATAATAAAAGCTTTTAGGGATGCATCTTTAGAAGAGTATGTATAGATCGCAAAGATCAGTGCCATGTTCTACCCCAAGATGTATATATTTTGTGTTTTTGCTCCAGCACTAATGAACTGCATGTTTTTTTTTTCTTTTTCTTTTTTTTTTTTTGTGTGTGTTGCATTCCCAGTTGTGTGACCATGGAGTTAGTATATATAAGTAATGGGGGAGTGAGGGGCAGGGCTCCCACATGGGAGAAGCATGGGGGCTTACCCCAATGCAAAAACAATTTTTATGGTATATTTATTCTGTAGATGCTTTTCAGTCAAATGATTTTTCAGGCAAATGGGTTCAAGCATTTTGCTTTCAGGCAAATACATTAGAACCAATGCTTAGGAATGCTTCTGGTTCATGACAGTGCACAGTTGTACCCATGGTCTGTCTGATTATATGGATCTCCTATTGGTGTCTTGAGTCATGGTTCCAGGGCATATGTGATTTTGCCAACAAAAATGTCCCTGTTTGAAGTCACCCCTTGCAAACCACTGGTACAGGTCATAGGTGTGCCATATGTGGGTGCCATGAAAACTGCTTGGACCTATACATGCATTGTAGATGACACCCTGTGCATTACTCATCACTGGGCTTTTGATGGAGTGATACCCTTTTCAGTTTATGTATCAACTTTCCAATTCACCAACTGGGGCCTTCTGTTTTCCATTTGGGTATAGTCTATCACTGCCCAGTACCTCATGGAAATGAGCTATATCACAGAAATCCCGCATAGTGTTGATAATCTCCTCTGGGTTATGTGGGCACCTCACATGTTGAAGCATGGAAATGAGAAACTGATAGAAGATACTCAGGGAAGATGCCTGTGATGCTCCCACTGTGTTGCCAGAAGGTCATGGTAAAGCCCCTCTAGATAATATACATAAAATCACACATGCCTAGATATCCCCTGGGATTGGTACATGACTCCCATGGAAATGACATATTTCTCACGGTTTGTTAGATGGTAATCCTATCAACATGGCACAAGTTCACAATGTTTATTTTATTTATTTTCTTTTGTTTATCGGGTTAGTTTGACTGGGTTTAATCCAAAACCCTTTTCAGAGTAGGCCCGGAGAGAAAACCCCAACATATTACAAACATTTTTAAACAGACATTCATTAATAAACAAGATCAGATATTAAGTAATATACTTCACTCATTACACATACATTTGCTTATTAGATTACATTCATTTGGAACAAAAGGCAACTACTACAGTATAAAAGATACTTATGCATTAGTAGATGCTGAACATTGAACAATGAACATTTTTAAAAGGCATATTAGTTGGTCTATCAAACAAATAATACATTACATGATTGATGCTTAGAAATTCAGGGAAATGGAGGTGAGGGAAGGAAATTGGAAGTACAAAAATGTTAATATTATTGTTAAGAGGGTGAGTATAAAGCAGGGTCATAGGTAATAGATACACACACACATATATATATATATATATATATATATATATATAAGTGGGTCTACCTGATAACACTGACACGCCAAAACAATGGCAAAGAAATAACAGACTCAAAAAAAACGACAAAAAAGAAAGTTCAAAAACATGAAACTTCACATGCCCGACAAACCAAAATTCCGACAATCAACAAAACAAATACCGATCCCGAAAAACACACACACACACACAAGCATACCAAAAACCTTACAAACCTACACTAAACCTTACATACACAACTATCTATGCACTAACCTTAACCCAAACCCTAACTCTAAGGTCTGTCACTATCGCACACTTACCTTACCCGCACCCTAACCCTAACTCACTTAATCCACCCCTAACCCTTATCTCTGTCACTATCGCACACTTACCTTACCCGCACCCTAACCCTAACTCACTTAATCCGCCCTTAACCCTCAAGTCCGTCACTATCACACACTTACCTTACCTGCACCCTAACCCTAACTCACTTAACCTGCCCCTAAACCTAAAGTCAGTCACTATCGCACACTTACCTGACCCGCACCCTACCCTAACGTCCATCACTATCACACACTTACCTTACCCACATCCTGACCCTAACGTCCATCCCCATCGCACACTTACCTTAACTTGTCGGTGTTCTCAGCATTGGGATTCTCAACTGTCGGTCTTCTTTGTTGTCGATCTTCTGGTGTCGGGGTTCTCTTCATTGGTGTTGTGCACTTTCGGTGTTTTTGGGTAGACCCATATATGTATATGTATATATATATATATATATATATATATATATATATATATATATATATATATATATATATATATATATATATATATATATATATATATATATATATATATATATATATATATATATATATATATATATATATATATATAGTCCCCCTGCAGATGTAGCTTTCTGAATCAGTTTAACTCCCTTGTTTTTTACTTATTCATAATGTTTTTGCTGTACTGTTCCAGAAATTGTTTTGCTTTATTCTGTAGCAGTCGTTCTTGTAATGTAACTATCTGAAAAAGTTTAATAGAGAATGTCTGTAACTATTAAAATAAACTTGTTATGGAAGTTTATTTTGGAGATTTTCTCTCTGGACCTCCTCTAAAAAGGAGCACTGACTGCCAAGTTAGACTGTGCCTGTAAACAAATACAAATACAAACAAACAAACAAACAAACAAATAAATAACTAAATAAATAAATAAATAAGTATGCCATATGAGAAATGCAGGGAAGTGAAGGAGATTGATATAAAGTGAATTAAGTTAAGGGAGTGAATCATATAACTAAATAAAGAAAAGCAAATTAAAATGAGAAAGATATCCATAACATTTTCACAATTAGCAGAGTGGGATACACAAAAGTATCTGTACTACATTAACCAGTTACCCTTATAAAGAACAACCACTTTTCTAAAGTATGTATAATTCAAAACACAGATAACAAGTCACAATAAAAAGATGTGATGACAAAGAGGCACAGACAATCAATCAGGTGAAACAAAATGACATATTATCCCAATAAAAGAATAGATAGTGAAATTAGTAGAAAACACATTTACACAAGAATGCACACTTAGGAAAATACTACACAGAATCCAGAAATCAGAGTGAGAACACAGACTCAAAAGATGAAAATGCTCATAGATCAGGGACCCAAAGTGAACATGTCTGTGGGGAACTACATGAGATAGATCAAAACTAGAGATTATTATACCTGACAGAGTAATTAATTCATAGATGTCTACATAAAAAAATAATGTAAAGGCAGTTTCACTATACTCATGAGCATAAATCAGAAGAGCAAAGTCTTTCCCAAGGTTTGATACATTTTTCAACTGTCAGAGAATTTGATGTATACGAAATGAAAAGTATAGACAAACAGGGGCAGCCTGGATGCATACTTTAATCTGTTCAACATGTTTTATATTGGGGTAATGCACTGATCTACAGAAACCTATTTCAGGCAAAGCTCAAGTAAAATTTATATAATTATTAAAACATTTTAAAAGTTTAACAGCATATACCAAACATGGAAAGAGTAAAGCAATAGCAAATGCTAGTGAAAATAGAGTTTTAGTAAAACGTCATTATTGGTATATGTGCAAACAGAATGTTTGAAAACAAGCATAAGAAGAAATTCAGTGTACACAGAATAAATAATATTTTCTGGAAATAAAAACAGGCAGGACTATTACATAGGACACAGACAGGATAAAAAGTTTGCAGGTAAATAGAGAAAAATTATTCTAGGTGTCATCAGTGAGGCCAAAGCAATAACTTCATGTAACAGCCAGCTTTGGAATTCATTAACATTGGTAAGATTTCAAAGGCAGGATAAGTTTCATGTTTAACGAGAAGTCAGAAAGAGGATAATTGGTATGAAGTTTATTTTACAGTTGTGGGAGAGTAATTGTTTCATTGACACAAGGCCTGAAAATGTAATTGTTAATGGTTGAGGTTAACCTGCTAGCAAAGAAGGGGCAGATTTCTGGTTTTCAGAATTGAATAATATGGAAATTATTAAAGCAAAGAAGTATTTCAGGAGCTCTTAATCCTGTTACTTTGTGAAGAATGGAACAATGATGTTCTTTCTAAGGTGCCAGGAAATGTAATCAACAGAGTCTAATTGCAGTGGTCTATAGAGTGGAGGGACCCTTGCTGATGGTGCCTCTACCTTCACAGAAAATAAACTCACACATAATCATGAATAGGAGATGTTCTTCATATTGTTCACTGCTGCAGTAGCCTTAGCTATATGGGGTTATATCCTGCCAAGCATATAATAGTCGACCAACTTCCAAGCCTTATTTAGAAAACAAGCAGAGCTAGACCACTACGGAGAAATATTTATTGACTAATAAAAAAAAGTAAAATGACATAAAAACAGCACAGGCATAGAAACAGGCATAAGCGCTTTCAACTCATACAGCCTTCAGCAAATCCTGCATTACTGTCAGCACACCTTCCCTTTAAAGCAAAGAGTAGCCAATTAAAATTCATCTAGGAAGTCTCCTCCATTTCATTAAATATTGCATTACTGCCAGTGCTCCTCCCCTTTGAAGCAAATAACAGACAATTAAAATTAAAATTTAAATTTAAATGGTATATCTAGAAAGTCTCCTCCCTTTCAACAGTTGCTTCAAAGGAATTATTCCATTTAGTCCAGGGAGACAATCAGCCTGCAAATTAATAATCCATCTGTTTTATTATATAAATCAACACCTTAAGAATTATCATGCACTAATTCTAGTGCCATAAATATAAACTTATGTTGTACATTCTCTTGAAAATGTTTAGACAAATCACTGGTGTCCTTTCTTAGTCTAATGTCACTGAGGTGACATAGAATTCTATCTTTGAACTGCAGATTAGTCTTACAAACATAAAATCCATTACAGAGGGTGCAAATAGCTACATAAATAATGTTTTGGTGTTACAACCTGCATAGGTTTTAAGCTTATATAACCTTTTAGTAACAGGATGTCTAAAATAATTACTACTGTTAATTGAAGCACATGGCCCACATTTCCTGCAGGGAAAAGTCCCATTTTTCAAGGTTGATTTCTTTGATGGAAACCCATCCTTATAACAGAGAAGTCTCTTCAAATTCATCTTATTTTTAAAACAAAACGTTGGAACTTCACCCACTATGCACTTCATTTTATCATCCATTATTAGTATGCATCAGTTCTTAATAATCTCACAAACCTGTGAGACGTCACTGCTATTTGTAAGCAAGCATCCTAGGCCACTTTTATTGCTGTTATCTTGCTATGGTATGGGATAGGTTGGTTCTGATGTAATATTCTCTAAAAAGTAAGGATGTCCTCTTGGTCTTCTCATACTCGTAGTGGTCATGAGTCTCTGTTGGACCTCTTGTTGTCTATAACCATGTACATCTAGACATTTCACTAAATGTTCAGTTTCCTTCATATATACTTCTTCATCAGTGTATAATTTGGAGGTATGAAGTAATTGTCCCTTGATAATATTCAGGTACACATGAGCAGAATGCATACTTGTCCTATGCAGAAGGTGGTTCTTCCAACAGTCCTTTTTATGTATTTGTGTATTAAAACTTCCTTAATCATCCAATAATAATGTTACATCTAGAAACTTGATTACTCAAGTGGCTCTATGTACATCATGTTCCAAAAAGGTGGTGGCATTTGCTATGTCTTCAACAAAGCAAGAAAATTCATTGTCACTGCCACACCACAAGAGAAAATGTCATCAACAAATCATCAATAATAAACAATATTGTTTCTCCATATATTCTTGGTATTGAAAATATAGTCATATTCCCATTGGGCCATCACTATACTGGAGTGGTTGTTGGCGCATGATGTGCCCATTGAACTCCCTATTTCTGTCAATAGTGCTCAAAGCCATACAAAAAGATGATATTACCAAGTATAATATCCAAATGTAGACACACCTGTAGGGCAGTGTTGCCATCTAGAACATCACTGTGTCTTAAAAATTCCGTAGTAGCTCCAATGCCATGGTTATTAGAAAGGTTACCATGGACATTAAAAATCTATTTGCAGTAATCCCTAAGATCCATGGTGTTGATCAAAGTTTGTACACAACAATACAGAACATCTAAAAAGTGTGAGGTGTCCCTTAGTACACTAGTGGCTCTGGGTAAAACTTTCTATAGTTGATGTTCCACATAATTAGAACCTGGTTCTGTAAGCCATCCAACCCCTGAGACAATCAGACATAGAGATGGGTTTTGTTTATCCTTGTGTATCCTGGGCAGGCCATTGATAGTAGGTGTCACAGGAAGTTCAACAATAAGGTATTCATAAAGGTCTTGACTGATAATCTTCATCTTAAGCAAATCATAATAAGTGTTTTTTACCTTCTGGATGATTTTCTTGACCTCCGATTTTGGTATTTTCAGATAGATATGCATGTCTGCATGTCAATGATCATTTCAGCCATTCTCATATGATAGTCATCTGCATCTAGAACAATGATGGCCCACCCCTTATCAGCTGGCTTAATAACAATGGGATCATTGTGTATCATCTCATACAGTGCTCTTTTTTTCTTCTGTATTCATATTATAGAAGCCTTTATGGTTATTCCTATGTCTCATGTTTGCTGCTTCAGTCTCACACATATGTGTACTCATCTCAACCACTGGATGAAAGGGTGGTGCAAAGGTACTAGGTTTCTTGAACATAGTAGGACCCTCCTCTCTATTGTGTTGACCAAACATACTCTTAAGAGTGATGTTTCTGCCAAAACATTGTATATCTAAAGTAAATCACTTAATTGAGATTTAAGGGCTGGGATGAATGCTAGCCCTTTATTCAATAAGGACACATGCACTCTACTTAGTGAACATTTAGACAAGTTTACAACCATGATGCCATCTTAATTAAGCCTTCTAAGGTATAACTTTCCTTTTCTTCCTGCCTCGGCTCACTAACTGAATTTTGTATGGGAGATGTTGTCTAAACTGAGCAGGTAGAGCTAGAAAAGCAGGAATAAGAGAGTCATTTTCCTTAGGTTTTGTTACTCAATTAAAGATGGTCAGTCCAGAACCTTTCTTATTGGCTTTTGTCTCACTCGCTCCCAATGTTATATCATTCTGAGGGATTTGTGGCTTACATCTGCTACCTTGATCAGATGTATTGTCAGCTCTACTATCTATTTCTTTAGTGTTGTGAACTGTCCATAAATAATCATCTTTAGAGTTCTGACAAATGGTCATTGTAGATATTTTAAACATTTCAGCATTTATAACAGTCATTCTGAAATTCACTTGTGTTCTTCGGCACTCAAAAATATTCTCTTGTTTAAAGTCCAGGTTGTTGTTGTGTCTTTCGGCTTTTCCCAGTTAGGGGTTGCCAATGCGGAACTCTGGTCCACTAATGATTGGCAGTAGATTTTTACGTGCCGAGTTGCCAGCTCTGAAGCACAACCTTCAATGAAGGTACACCCATTCACTCATGTCTCCACACAGAAGACGCTTTAGCTGAGAATTGAACAGGACAATGTCTTACTGTGAGGCGACAATGCTACTGCAGCACCGCCACCGTAGTTTAAAGTCCAGGTAATCCCTGGTTAATTTCTTGCTTTTTAACTTTGCATCATAAAAAGTTAGATTGTACTGTAAGGTTTCAGTCTTTTCTAGGAGCATGTCAGAAAGGGACACATTCTCCATTTCTGACTGCTTTGTTTCATTGAAGCTAGCTGCTTCATTCTCATATGGTTTATAGTAATCTATCAGTAAATGGATATACTGAAAACTTATTTCAAGACTGAGTGCCTGCCATCTAGCCAGTAGCTCAGGGTGAGAGCTGCCATAGGTATGCATACATTTTATCCTCAGTCCCCTTGGGATAATATGATGGTGCAAACATGCTTCATGTTGGAAATGATGCCATTGTAAATGCTTCAGTCGTACATTTTCAGCTCCTGAAAAAAAATCTGATAAAATGCTTCACTATTGACAGGTGTGATTGTTACTTCTGCTGCTGTATCATCAAGATTTAATTTAATCAATGGGTTAGTCTGACTCACCAATACATTTGGCAGTATCCTGCTAGTATATGAATTGATTTGCTTACTTCGTAGGTCTTCACCAGCACATAAATTGTGCTTTGTTTAGGGATTATGTTGACAGATAACATAGGTAACATCATTTCTATCAACTATAATAATGTATTAGAATTTACAATATATCTTATTAACAAATTGAATAAATTATACTGCACTATGGAAGATAGATTATTATTGATAAAAATGATTATACTACCAAAAATAATTTATATAATACAGTCAATTTCTTTACCACTTTCTAAAAAATATGAAGAAATTAACACTCTTCTTTTAAAGTTTTTTGTACCCTAATAAACCTAGTTTGGGTTTAAACCATTATATAAGGGAAGGGACTCAAAATGGTATGAGATTCCCCGATTTAGATATGTATACATTAGCTTCTGGCATTAATAATAACATTGTGGTTGAATCCTAACTATTCTGCCAGATGGAAGGACATACATGCACATATTTGTTTAAATACTAACAGAAAAATCTCAATACATCATAATGAAATATTAGCTAATAAATTTCAATAGCTGATAAAAGACTATTTTACTGAAAGTCTATTAATATAACAAGAGTTGATTTTCTTCCTTTCACTTTAAGTTCATTTAAAATTGCTTATAAAAATCCAGACTATAAAACATGGCTTTTTGCAATATTTACTATCACATATAATTAAAATTGTGTGTATTCTACCAACTTTTCTAATATGTTAGATTTAAAGATAAATATTCATTTTTTGGCATCAGCTTATACAAAGAAGAAAATATATTCCAAGGAATATGTTTTGAATGAATATGAAATAGATAAAGGAAGATAATTAGACATAAACATTTGTAGAGAATCTATTAGTAATAAAATTGATTTAATACAATTATCAGTAAAAGAATAAAATAAAATTCCCATATTCATTGAATTTCTGTTTAAATTGGATGATAATATATATGAGAAAGTTTAGTTATCAAAATATTTAAAATAATAAAATATACAAAATTACATTATAAAAATGATTGGACTATTTTTCACTTATAAATAAAAATAATCCAAGTAAGTATGATACAAATGTATTATTAATGTTTGCAAAGAGAACCACTCTTTCTTTATAATGGAGATTATTTACATGGAAGATTTTACATAAACATTTCTCACACAACATAAAATTGAACTAAATACAAAAATTAAACATGTTGGAGATGTAATTCTCAGTTGAAGGCTGATTGGGAACATATGTTTTATGACTGTGAAATTATCCTTTCTGGAAAAGTGTAGAGATTTGGTTGTAATCTGTTTTTTATGATAAATTTAATTTGTCTAAATGCTTGGTTTTATTTAACACCATTTCTTAGTCAAATTAATTAAAATTATTATTCACTTTGTTGGAATATTTTTGCCATCGCAAGAAAGATCATCACTATGAATTAGAAGAAAGATTCCATTCCTACTTTAAAAATGTTAACAATATTGTGATTAATATTTGCCAATATAAACTGGCAACAATTAAATTGAGGACTAATAAATATACATTATACTATAATACTTGCTTAAAATGTAAGGAACTTTTAGAAAAATATGACTTTAAAACTTAAGTTAAAAATAATAAGAGACTTATATGAATTTTATTAAACTATTTACAATTGTGTCTATAGTGTTATTGCAGTTTTTTTTTTGTTTATTTTTTGAAAGTTTAAAATGTGAATTGGATATTATAGTGCATGTATTTTAATTCATTGTTGTTAAAATCTAAGGAATGCTAGGACTCAGCTTAAGTTTTGGAAAACAGGTAACATGTAAGTAACATGGCAGCACAGCATAAATAATATTAACACTTCAGTATCTCAAACCCATCTACCCACAGCTCAATACATGAATAAATTATGGTACATATTTTTAATTAAATGTGTAATCCCCATACTTCTCACCCCCTTAGAGCAATAAATCTAGACATATTTTAAAATAATGGGGGGATAAAGGCCCAAAAATAAGGACATATTTTAAATATTATTCTTATAAACTTGGAAAGTTGCTAGAATAACAGACCACCATGTAGAGGGATACCCTCCATACCCCTTAACTTAAATATACCTACTACAAGGTTGCACAACAGTGGAAAAAAACAAAAAAGAAATGTTCACTCTTGGTTGGTGTTTTTCACAAATTTCTTCGATTACTTGACTATCACTGAAAAAGCTGCTAGTACGTGATGCATTAATAATACTCATTACCTTCTTCTCAGATAAACAACAGTTCATAAATATACTTATAATAAATAAATAAATACCAGCTGGATAAGCATAAACATACATAAAGAATCTTTACTTAAATACAGACTAAAAGATGCATATGTTGGCCCACACAGATAAATCAAATAAAAGATAATAAAAATAAGACACCAATTAAAATATATGGACTGTGGAAAGAGTTCTTCTAAGGCAGACAAATCACATATGAGGTAATAAAATTTAAATGTATGCAGAAAAACCTACGTTCCAATTATCCAAATTCCCTGCATCAAATTTATTACAGAAATGATAAATTAATAACTAGTACGAAGAAATGGTTCTACATAATTCAACATTAATATTTCTTCTTCTTAGCACACAGCTGTATGCCATGTTTTTCCCCACCACCAGTGGTCCTATTACCAGACAAAATAAGTAGCCAGACTAGTTCTTTTAGTTGTCATATCAACCAAAAGGTTTGCGAATGCACATCTATGTCTGATTACTTTGAATCCTGACTCAACCCTGGTGTCTGAATGACAGGTCATATTAGCGATTCTATCCAAACAGAAGGACAGTTCCCGGTCTTTCTTTTTCTTTTATAGATACATAGGTTCATAGATTAGTACCAGGCTAGCTGCCCTTGTGGGCCATTTTAAGCTTAACCAATTATCCCTGTGAGAATCAAACCCTGAACCTTTAGCTGTAAGCTAAACAGCTTAACCACTAAGCCAACCTCCCACTTTTTTTTCTTTCTTTTTTTGTTGCATTTACAATAAGAGTCCGCAAGTCTAGGGATCCAACATGCTTCAAAGACATCACTTGTTCGTTGATATTCAGAAAGACAAAAAATATACACATTTCTATACAAATGAGAAAATCCTGCAGATGAACAAGAGAGAAGAAATAGAAAACTACATTATATTTTAGATGATGTTTTAGCTGTTTCCCTTGACCTAGCATTACCCCTGGCTTCACAGCATGCATCACAACTTTTACTGTATGCAGGTAAAGCTGATCCTACTGAATCAGGTACAGCTGGTAGCAGAAGTCATTATGAAGACTGGACAGTATTCTTTTTGTCATTAAGATGAAACAGATTTTAACTTTTACTGATTAGGATAGATCAATCTCTGATGCAGAAACATACTTCTCAGACATTGAACTAATTATTCCTGAAAGAATTGGACTGAATCAAGTTTGCTGGAATATTGCATTCAGGGTTGACACTCACCTGGAATGTTTCATTAGATTATGGTATGATCTTTACACGTGCAATGCAATAATATGGTTCTGCAGTTTTCTACACTGTTATACCTGCAGTTTCCATTTTTTTCTTCCACTCTGTGTTCAAGCAAGCAATATGATCATGTAGTGGATGTGTAGAATGAACTCATTCACAAAACTTTTTGTATGAAGACTTTGATGTTTGATATAGCTGTTTATGGTTTGGTATAGTACAAATCTTGGTTTAAGTTTTAAGTCAATAACAGCAGCATCTGTGTTTATATTTGTCAAGAAAGAATTAGCTGTGAAGGGCACTGGTTGCACTGTATATTAGCCTGATATAACATTAAAGCTTTATGTGGGTCAGTTTGCTTTAATATTAATTTGGCTGTTAGTATTGATCTCTCAGCTTCAACATTTGACTGTGGATATTAGGGAATGAAACAATATGAATGAAACAGTATTCAGACACAGAAAGTTGGACTTCACTAGAAACAATCTGTGTACTGTTATTGATAACTGATTCTTTTGATATGCTGTATCTCAAGAACATAGTTTTGAATATGCCTATTATTTGATAGATTTTTGTTGCTGGTACATGAGTTATTTCAGTGTCACAAGAACAGCAACTGAAAATAACAAAAAAGTATTTTTGCCTACCAACTCACATAAGTCAGCAGTTAATTTTTGCTAGAAACATTATGCTAATGGCATCAGCATTAACAGTTCATTTTGCTGAAATGATTCATGAATAATACAGAATGGATGGAAGGTCCCAGAAAAACATACCACAGCTTAAGATATTCCTCAAATATTGTTCCTTAACAAAATGTATTCTGAAGAAGTCTCTTCTGTTTTTGAGAAGAAAGCACTCAATACTATGTTTTATTAAAGAACAACATTTGAGGATTATCCTAAGCTGTGTTTTCCTGGGACCTTCCTTGTTTTGTTTTACCAGTTTTTGCAGTTTAATTTATTAATGCCTTGGTTGATGCTTGAATGCCATATGATCATTTTCACTCCCTCTCTCTCTTTCTCTAGGCATTTAGTGAGGCTTTGATGACCCTCATCTATTTGCCTTACCATTTCTGCTTGTTGATTTAATGGTATAACAATAATGTCTTAATATTAACAATCATGATCAAATGACTGTGTTCTGACAATGCTGTATTAGTGCACATGCTTTGGTTTAAGTTCAACAATTGGGCCACTGATGATACATATGCTGGAAAACTGCTTGCAATTCAGGATGACTTTGAGTAGCTTGTTTAAGCTTTTCTGCTGTTTTGGTAGATATCAGACCTCATCAGTACGCTTTACACATACACTATGACATCAATTTCTTTTTCATATTATGGTCGGTCTAGTGTAGGATTTGTAGGGTGTGTGGATATCACAGGTGCAACAAAGAGCAGTTTGTCTGGAACACGTGATGTTTTGGCACTTAAACTTCCAGAACAGATTGACGGTCTCTAGAATCTTGACGATACTTTGTCAAGATCATATAGATTGATCAGTGGTACTAGGCATTTGTGGTCATTCTGGGGCTGGATACACTTGGGCTCTACTAAGAATTTGGAGAGCATCTTGTGTGCCACACATACTTACAAGATATTCTTTATTAATTTGAGAATATCCCTGTTCTGCATCTGTTAACATACTGGAGCAATAAACTATAGGGCATAGCACTTCTTCAACATGCTTACATAACACTGCACCTAAGGAGCCCAAAATACTACAACTTTGTTTTATTGAGTGTTTGTTCAGAGCAAATACCAACATATCAGCCATCATAATGTCACCATTATCATAAAGCCATTATGTAAGTCAATATTTTTATCCTCAAAAATTTCAGGTTTTGAGGGTACACTAAAAGATAAACTTTTGAAACAGAAGGTTTTAAGCTTTTGGCTTTCTGGGTCTAATGCATTTTATTAGAAACCACAGGAAACGTTTAGTATATAAATAATTTTTGTATTTACTGCCTTGAGTGTTGTGACTTCTGACATAGGCTGTTTAAACTTTTTGCAAACAATAGCAGCACTGAGTCTTTTCAATTGGTCAGTCTTCTAACTACTGGAACCATGGTAGCACACTACTCAAATAGTGCAGCAACATTTATAATGCCAAGTTTTTGTATTCATTTTAATTCTGTTTCTGTTTTGCACAACAAAAGAAATTACACTTCTCAATGTGGTTACGGCACACAAAATGACATTTAGCTTTCATTTTTCCAGATTCATATTCAAGCAGGCCAACTTCACCAAATATGCCTAAAATTCTTTCATTGAGTTTTGTTATTAAACCATTTTGCATGCCACAGCACTGCCAACTAATTATGTATGGACTATGCAGCATATAAACCCAGAACTCAAACATGTGCCCCTTCCACTCAGAGATGGCTAGAAAGTTTTCAATGTGCTTGAACTTGACTTCAAGAATATTGGTTTCAGTCTGTCCTTCACAAAACTGCAGATGCTATGGAAAACTTGTTTGCGTAAGAGGTGGCAGTATAGTGAAATTGTCTGCTATATGTCTGTTAAAACTCACAATGTTTCCATGAATTGGAATTTCTGTTTGCTAATTAGCTTATTGCTAATTACTATACTGTTCTGACTTAGTATAGTAACGGTCACACCACATGTATCTGCTAGAGTTGCTTTCACTCTGCTTCTCGAACATTCACTTAGCCTGAATCACATTCCACTTTAATAGGAGCTTGCCATTAACTTTGCATTTTACTTCACATACATTATTTGATACATTTATGTTAGCATTCTGCCTTTTTTACTAAATCTTGTATTGCATTTTCTAAAGTTACTTTAACTTCAAGCTTGTAATCTTTGCAACACTTCTGCATTAGTCATCCCAATCATAGTTTTGTCTCTTATTTGTTTAATTTTATTTATTTATTTATGTACTTGTCATTTGTTAACTGGGTTAGTCCAACTGAGCTAGTGGCCCATTTTCATGGAGACCTGAGGAGAAAAGCTCCAGACAGTTATTACAAAGTTGCATAAAGAAAAACACCTGACAATGAAGTTGTATGCAAACAATACAGTAATGTGCTTTACATGAGAACATTAGACATTTACAAAAGGCCTATAATATAATGAAGTTTACATAAATGTTACAATACTGTGCATAACATGCAGTACAAAAGTTAAAATTTTTTTATCAACAAAAAGAGAAAGAAATGCCAATGAGATTAGACACTTGCAATAGGCGGGTGTTAAAAGTGTGAGAGGTAGTAAGGTGGTAAGGTGGGATTTAAGTGGCATTATTGCATTGGCAGGTGCTGACATTGAGGAGAAAAGTTTAAAGTTGATATTTAAAGATTAAAGATTATTTGTGTTAGAAATTATTTTGATGTTAATGGTGGCGTTTGTTCCATGCATGAGAAATACTATATTTGTAAAGAAGTTTACCAATGTTTTTGTTTGGTTTATAGGTATCCAGAAGGAGCTGGTCAGAGCTGTGAAGAGTTCTGTGAGGGTTATAATGTGATATGAGTGAGGCTAGAGAAGGACAGGAAAGTAGTTTGAAGAGTAGATTATGAGTCATTTGTAGCTGGGAGTGAATTTCAGCAGGTGCTGGGGGAAGTCAAGCCACTGGAGTTGTTTTAGTTCATGACAGTGATGAGATTTGTAGGGTTGGTTACTAGCAAATCTTGCAACATGATAGTACGATTGACAGAGTTTAGTGAGAAGGGTGGACTGTAGATGTGAAAAGATGGGGGGAAGGCCTGAGATAGTTTCTGCCTAGAATCAGGGGCTAGGTATTTTTTATATCTGTAGAATAAACCAAGTTTTTGATAGGTCTTTTTGATATAGCACTGAATATGGGTATCAGATTTTAATTGGTCATTGATAATAACACCGAGAAGTTTAGTATATGGGTCAGGTTGTATGGTGGTATTGTCGAGAGAAGAAATGGTGTAGGCCGATTTGAGGTTAAAGAGGGTGTTTTGAAAAAAAGAGTAGTAGCTTTGTTTTTTTTTTGGGGGGGGGTAGAATTAGTTGTCACTTAGCTTCCTATCTGTAGGAAAAAGGCTATGTTGAGTAGTAGAGAGGAGGTTAGAGAAACTGTCAGAACAGGTAATAAGGGGAGTGTCATTTACATATTGTGTCAGGGAGGATGATGTACAGGAAGTATGCAGTTGGTTTGTGAAAATATTAAAGAGTAGAGGGCCAAGAATCAAGTCTTGAGGCACCCCAGTTTGGACTGGTAAGTAAGGGGAGCAGGTAGCCTGCCATCTTACTGATTGTTGACAATTAGTGAGACAACTAGTGAACCATTTAATAGGAGAGGGAGATACACTGAGTTGTGATAGTTTATCAAGAAGTTTGGAGTGTGATATGGTATTGAATGCTTTAGAAAGGTCAAGAAAGAGGCAAGAAATCAGTACATTATTGTCCATGGCTTTGGCAACAGTTTGAGTAAAGGACAGTAGGACAGTAGATGCTCTATGATGGGGTCTGAAGCCATGTTGGTAGGGGTTAGGAGGTTATTATCCAGAAGGTACTTAATAAGCTGTCTGTGAATGGATTTTTCAAGGAGTTAAGATAACGAAGAGAGGATACAATAGGTCTGTAGTTGGATGGTTCATTGCTGTTGTCTCCCTTGTGTAATGAAGTGATAAAGAATGATTTCCATATATTTGCGATGGTGGATTCTTGAATAGATCTATTGATCAGGATAGAGATGAGGTAGGTTATTGAGTGAGCAGCTAGTCTAAGAAAGAGAGGGGAGGTTGTCGGAAGAGGGATAACATAGCTTCAGCTTAAGCAGAAGAGATTTGAAGTAAGATGTCGGGATGGGGTCGACTGTGAAAGAGAAAGTATTGGTGAAATATGGAATGGGGGTGTGTGTTTAGTGTTCTGACCATTGTGGGTGAGTTTGGGAATAGATTCAATGAAGTATGAATTTAGAAGAGTGGCAGTTTCAAGGTGGGGTTGTTGGGGAAGGGTTGGGGGTAGAAGGGTTGCCTGGTTGGAGGATCTTATTAATATAGTGCAGAATTTTTGTTGTGTTAGATTTATGGGTGAGTTACGGATTGGAGTAGATTTTTTTCTTATCTGTATTAATGTGTTTTTTTAGCCAGATTACATAGTTGTATATAGGTTTGGAGAAGAGAAGGTGGTTTTGTTTTTATTCCATTGTTTCCGGGTGCTGTCTCTTTTTTCATAAAAATGACTGTATCTTTTGAGAGCCAGGGGGTGTGGGATGTTGTGATTCTTACTTATCTGAGAGGTGCTAGGGAGTCAAGGATGGAGAGAAAAGTACGACTGAAATAAAGGACAACATCATTTAGAGAGATGTGTTTCAAAACTGACCAGTCTATATAGTTTAGCATGTGACTAATGGCCTCAGTGTTAAAAGTGGAGAGATTGTGACAGTCTTTACAGAGATGGTATTTAGGTATCTGAACAGTGTGCCTAAGAACTTGGAGAGGAAGGTGGTTGCGAAGGGAGTCTGGTAGGGTAGTAGGGTTTTGATACAGGTTTAATGCTACTAAGTTACTTGTTACCTGACCATCCATATAGTCATTTCACAAAATATTTTACATGCTCATCCTTTGCTTGAGCACATACATGAAAACATGCTCTCTCATGAATTGTATTTCTTTTTTTTTCACAAAATATTCATTGAGCTAACTAATTTCTGACTCAAATGTAACACTCGCCTCTGTACATACAAAAGAGCTCTCTACATGGCATCAACCTCTCTGTCTATGGAGTACAAAAATGCATTTACTTCGATATCTTCAGATTCCTTATCTAATTTTATTGTTACACAAAATTGTGTTAACCAGTTTCAAGGCAAGCCCAGAAAAATATTTCAAGAAGTTAAATAGTTCTGATGGGTTAAACTTCATCATGGCAAAATAAATTATGTATTTTAACAATAATTCTAATTCAGTAAAACCAGGACTGTGCAAATTAATATCATGGTGTTCTATAATTGCAACTCTTTCTGATGACTTTGTATCACTCACTGAGATGGAATGCAGTTTTATAACCTTTGAAGGCATTTTTTTCTCTTCCACTGAAAATGTCCTGGTTCTGGTACCATTTCAGGCGGTGCTATAAAATATAGAATGCTGCTTGTGATGATTATCTCAGAAGTATCAGAATTAGGTGTAGGATCTGGTTAAAGGAAAACTGCATGGCAGCACATTATAAATGTATCAGAACTTCGCTACTTCACATCCACATGTGTAGAACTCAGTAGTCACAGAGTAGTATGGTTCAATCTCTTTCTTAAAGGGACAGTGCCACCAATTTTTATTAGGCAGACTGTAAATAATGCCACATGAGTATGTGCATTATATACATATGTGTTTTACAAGCTTTAAATTTACTTTCCATTGCAATTTCCTAATAAATTCTAGTTTAACTCTATTTGAACTCATATTTCTAGTTGATATCAAAATATGGTTGTCCAAGAAAAATAGTATCAAAGTTTCAATAAACACAGAAACAAAACAAAAATTGAATTTCCAAACATAAATAATTATAGGAAGCTGACATAATCACAAACCAAGTGCTGATTTTGTGTAGTATGTATAGGCTAAATCCTATAGGTCAACTCAGAACCTCAGTTTGTATTACAAATGATCAGCCAAAATACCTCATATGTTGCAGTTCCAATACATACATATGATAGCACATATGCTTTAGTGCATCATGTTGTGGCAAAATGACAGAGGAAAATATGTTTTGCTGAGATGCAAGTACCCTGCCAAACTCCCACATTT
Source organism: Protopterus annectens (assembly GCF_019279795.1). Classification (NCBI taxonomy): domain Eukaryota; kingdom Metazoa; phylum Chordata; order Ceratodontiformes; family Protopteridae; genus Protopterus; species Protopterus annectens. Next base: position 251,416,470 of record NC_056739.1, on the reverse strand, counting down.
GGAAGATTTGCCATCTATGCATAGATTATTATATTATTCTGACTACAAGTTCACTGCACCTCAGAAAAAGGGTGATATCAGAGTTCAGACTCAAATATAACAAATTAACATCATATATAATAGCAGTAACAGTAGAGTGTTTTGAAAAAAAAATGCTGTCATGCAGACTTATGCCTTCTTCAGTTAAATTATGATTTAGAAATGTCATGTATATCCTGGTTGAATAATAGTAGCAAGCTCTTAGTACAAATTTCATCATTGTTCTGTCTAAATATAGTTAATATCAATTATGGCAGGTATCACAGCTATGAGTGCTATTTGATAAATTCTGATATGATGTGCGTGGATGCAGCTGTGTCTGGCAGATATTACAAATGTCATTATTATTCTGTCTAAGCACAGTTAATATCAATTATGGCAGGTATCATACCTTCAAGTGCTGTTTGATTAAGCCTGACATGGTGTGTGTGGATGCAGCTGTGTCTGACAGTTGTATGTTGCCATTTTCATCTCATGGAAGCTGTGGGTTGCGGCTTGTGAATGAGGTTTACTGATGCTTGTATATTAGGAAGAGATGTTTGGTGTTTTGGCCAGGATCCAGGAGAAGGGGTGGATAAAACTGTGATTTGGGATATTTTGGCAGAGAATAGTTTATTTATACATCTGCTGAGTGAGAAGTGGGAAGGCTGGAAGAATAGCTATCTCTTGTTGTAGCGGCTTGTTGGGAGTTTTTTTTTTTTTTCTATCTGTTTGCTCTCTGTTCTATTCCTGGCTGCTGCCTCATGGAAGGGGAAGTAATTTAGGCTTAAAGTTGTAGTGAAGTGTAGCTTTGCTTCACGTGCATCATGAGACTCTGGTATGCAGTACACAGACACACTAACAGAAACAGATGCTCCCAGGTTGCTATGATAATGGAAACAGAGTGATGATAACGCTTAATGGCTCTGAGGAGCCTCCAAGATGATTCTTGGCAATGTTTTTGGTTTTAAAAAAATATATAAGAAAAGGGCTGTTTAAACCACATATACATGTACTGATGGTCTCCCAACACTTTGTTTAGCTCATTAAGTTGATTCTTGATAAAAAAAAAATAATAACAAGTGCAATTTTATATCTAAAATGTATTTTGGTCAAAACACATTGAGGACTTATATAGGAGTGGAAATCTGAGTTATTGTGAAAGACTAAGAGCACTTGGTCTTGTGCAGAACCCTTTCAGTGGTCTGGGAAGTGAGCTCACTCAGACGTGTTCCGCATATGGAGATAGCTGATTCTAGGGGTGTTTGGGGTTGCCAGGAAGTGCTAGAGAGTCATCAGATTTCCTTTGTGGAAATATCTGTGGGAATGGAAGGTGTGTTGAGTGGTTCACTGGCAGAGTGGCCGCTGCATGGAACAGGCTGGTAAAATGGAACAGGACAAATATTGGTTGGGATATTTTAAGAACAACCTGGAAATGCACCACATGAACTAGTGAATGGTATTCTGGTAAAACTGTATGGGTATTGTTGCCCCTGCTTGAAGTACTGATATGTGTGTATGTAAGAATGGAACAAATAAGAAACTAGAAGGGTCTCATAATTTAAAGTCTATGGACTGTATAAACATGCTTGGAAGGAGCTAATAATAAGAATAAGCATTACAGATTGTGGTCTCTCAAATAACTAAGCAACAGCAAAAAAAAAAAAAAACACACACACACACACAATAGTTATGTAATGTATGATTTTAGTAAATCTAGACATAAAATATATATTCGTCATATAAGATGAAGCAGCCTGCTGAATTTAGATATTAAAGACAGGATTTAATAACATGGGCTTGTGGATAATAACACTACTGTCTTGTCATAAATGACATACACTATGTTGAACATCAAGGGGAAGCATGATGATTTTCTTATATAAGTAAATATGCATAACAAGTCATGTAATTTCTTTAACTTGAATTGTAGTTTTTGTAACCCATCTTGACCAAATATAATATTTAAGCAGTTACCAAGGTAACTGATGTTTATACATGACATCAAACTTACACAGTTGTTCAAGAGAAACAATGGAAGCCTGAACTTGAAATGTCACAGAATGTAACAATCATATTCTGAACAAATAGTATTAAATTGACAATAGACAGTTTAATAACATGGGCTTGTGTATAATAACACTATTATTTTAATTTGTCATAAATGACATATGGTATATTGAACATGAAGGGGAAGCATGATGATTTTCCATACAAGTAAATGTGCATAACAAGTCATACAATTGATTTAACTCGAATTGTGGTTTTGTAACCCATCTTGACCATACATAATACTTAAGCTGTTACCAAGGTAACAAATGTTTTATACATGACATCAAACTGACAAAGTTGTTCAAGGGAAACAGTAGAAGCTTGAACTAGGAATGTCACAGAATGTAACAATTACTTTCTGAACAAATAGTATTAAATGACAATAATCACTCAGTTTAACATTTGCTGATTATATAAAATAGAATGTTGCCATTTAAATCTAAAAACTTTCAGTATATGCCATAAAATGGCAATTTATGAATATGGAAAGGAAACTTGTAATCATTAATCATACTAAGTGAATGTATTGCTTCTAACCTATAATTTCACTCATTTTATAATAAGAAATGACAGATATGAAAATCCTTATGTTTAGGAAATGAGGGGGGTGCACTGATAATTAAAATGCACTAACTTTCATCAATGTTCACATAAAACAAACTTGATGCTTTAAGTAATTTAGCAACAAAGTGATTACTTAAATGCTGGCAAACAATGAAATATAACTTCTGATATATCCAGTAAAATTCATTGTAATATAAACATTAGGTATAACTATTATTACCATCTATTTATATAAGTAATACGTTTTGAAAGACTTCATCAATAAGGATGAATATGTTAAATAACTGTGTGCTATAATCTTTTACTGAGGTTTTATATATGATACAGCCTACTTTACTATGATTGAATTGCTTGTCATCTGTCTTTCATGTAAATATTAATTGCTTATACAATAAGTAGACATTTATATTGTATTAGAATTCTGTCTAATCTACAATCATACTATATCTGTTCAAAATAATATAAATATTGCTTATTCTTATTACAAATATTCTCCATATCATAATTCAATTTATGGAGCTCAAATATTTTGGATTGTCAAGGTATGAGTGATAATCTGATGGACTTAGGTTTATCCATCAGATTAGGAATGATTTTCATTCCATGGCGAGTGCAGATCTTAGTTTTGTTAACATTTATTAATTTCAATTTATTTCACAAAAATATTTTTAGTATGCCTGACCAAAACATTACTTTACTAGTAAACACTCAAATTATAAAACTGATAATTTCCTTTAAAAGCTCAAACATATACTTTATAGTTATCAGAGGAAATGTTTAATAGTCACAATAAAACAAAAAAAAAAAAAAATACATAGTCTAAATAACCTAAGATGGATTTAACTTTATTATCTTTAAATACCAATGGCTTAGACAATTCTAGAAAGAGATCACATCTACTGAAATATTTAAAACTGAACAAAGCACAAATTGTCTTCCTTCAAGAAACACATTTCAGAACAAATGACAATTACAAATGGAATCCTAAGGAATATATGACACTGGCACAATCCACTTATAAGACAAAGACAAAAGGGGTAACAATTTCATGGAAAACAAATGTGATTAACCCAGAAATCATTTATAAGTATGAAGATAAAGAAGCCCTTATGGTATTAGTAATAGTTAAATATAATAACAGAATATGGACCCTAGCCAATCTATACTGGTTCCCAGGCATTGGAGCAGGAACTGTTAAAAACACTTGAATTTCATTTCCAGTAATTATAAAGGCAACTTAATATTAGGAAGTGAATTTAACTGTATATTTGATATTTCTGAAACTACAAATAAAAGACTGCTGTGTACATCTGCTGTATCAAAAGCTTTAAACAGGTGGGTAGAATCATTTCATCTTGTAGATACTTTCAAATTTAAATAAGATACATTTTTGTTGTTTTCCTATCAAGATCACAGATTAGGTACCCAAACTAGAATAGATAAAATATTTGATGCCCATGACTTACACTCTAAAATCATTAATTTCTCAATTACTCCCTGCCCCTTTTCAGACCACAATTCATTGATACTAAATCTTCAAAATGGGTACTAACCATTAATCTTTAACTCCAGAATTCCAGCATATATAACTAAAATTAAAGAGTTCAAACCCTGGTTATTATCTGAATTACAGTTGTTCTTAGATATTAATTACACCACAGAGATAAATAAAATATTGATATGGGACTCATTAAAAGCTTACATATATGGTAAAACCCTAACTTCGTATAAAAAAAATCAGAGAATAGGATTTTTAATTATTAGATCTACAATCCAAACTTTTGTCAGTAAAAGCTGAAAAAATCAAAATCATTTGGAGATGAAAAAGAAAGTAGAAGTATTAAACAATAAATACAATGAAATTATAAGACATAAAACTAGTTTATCTTTAGAAAAACTA